>NC_037668.1:100098126-100309892 GCF_003255815.1 Theropithecus gelada
GAAACCCCAAAAAAAAAAAAAAAAAAAAAAAAAAAAAAAAAAAAAATAATTGAGAATGAAATTAAAATTTTAATAATCATTTTCTAATTTTCCTGTGTGCCATGTGGTGGCAGGTAGATTTAGGACAACTTATGATATAATTTGGGACAACTAATCAGGTAATACAGCTAGCCTCTGATTTCTATTTCAGTAGAATATTCCAAAATGTTATTTAGCATATGGGGTTAAAATTATCTGAAAATTTTAGTGATGTTACTTGAGCCATAGGAAATTGAAGAATATACAGTTATGTATCATGGATTTTTTATGTTCCACTAGAAATCAATGTTTTATAATTCCTACCCACAAAGTGATATGATGGCAAAATACAAAGAAATAAGTCCTAAAAATTAATTTTAATCATTACAGTGACCGTTAGAAAATCTTGTTCTTTAGTATTT
The DNA here is from genome assembly GCF_003255815.1 of Theropithecus gelada. NCBI lineage: Eukaryota > Metazoa > Chordata > Mammalia > Primates > Cercopithecidae > Theropithecus > Theropithecus gelada. Next base: position 100,098,567 of record NC_037668.1, read on the forward strand.
AAAAATGAATATCAGAACATTGCTTAGATGTCTATCATTTATTCAGTCTTAATTTTGCAAAGCAGAATGGTTGTAAATATAGCTTTAATTAACAGAAGCACTACTTTTGTCATTTTGCCTTTAGACTTCAATATAGTATATTTTATATATTGAACTTTGCAAAAATAACTGTTTTAGTCTATCATGTAACTTGATAGCCAGTGAGCTATCTCTATAATAAATGAACTAGACTATTGTATATGGGAGATAAAATATTTAAAAATGAGTTTTTAAAAGGCAATCATTCATACATTGATTAACAACACAGAATTATAAACATGCCACTTCATTCACTAGCACAGGCACAGCCAACAGTTCAATGCTTGACAATATATACTTCCAAATGCTGAAAACTTCTCCATTTTCATCTGTAAGATAAATTGTCTTTCACATAATATTTCAACCAGGGAAAGCATTTATATTCCCAACCTACAGACCTAAAAATAGAAGACCCCAGCAAAGGAACAAATTAAAATATATTGCCAAAAAAATGGAGCAAGCCACTTCTACATTTGGTAAGATTCTATGATTTAAAAACAAAATAAGACATTCATTAGCCCTGGGTTAAGAAACAGTCAATTTAGATTTTTTGTATTAAAAACAGATTCTGATGAACCCAGTTAAAATTTAGTTCAGTATTTTCCTTTGCACTTTTTGTTGTATGTGTCAAGGCCACGGTATTGCACAACTCCGACAGTTTTTCAGAGAGAAAAAAGCTTCCATCTTTGGACAATATAATGTTCCATTGCTCTCTCCTGCTTGCTGAAAGATCTATATTGGTGGGAGAATAGGCGGAGGCTGCTGGTATTTCCCCAAGTAGTTTTCTTCCTGTGGAACTGAAAAGGTACCTTCACTTTTTAGATGGTTGCTCAAAATAAAGATCATATTTCTAGCCTCCTTGATAGTTAGGAGCATACATATAACTAAATTCTGGCCAAAAGAATGGAGGTAGAAGAAAGGAAAAAGATCGTTTGTCTGGCAAACATTTCAAAAGAAGACTGTATGACTTTGTCTTTTCCTGTTGTCTTTCCTGTTCCTAGTAGCTGAAATGAGATGTAATATGGGCACTGAAAAGACTTAAGCCATGAGACAACTTTGAGGATAGGGAAGATGCACCTTGTCCTAGCAACAAGTTGGAAGGAGCCTGACTTTGTGATAGGAAAACCATACTAGCTATGGATTATTAACCTCTGGAAGATAATGTGTGAAAGAAAAAAAGAGCATTTCTATGTTATTTTAACAACTGTTATTTAGTTGTTTTCTTTTTTAACTTACAGCCATATCTACTCTTGATATAAGGAGAATGCTGAATTTGATTGTCCTGATACTGTTTTTTTCTGATTTATCATATTCTTCTTTAATCTTTTTAAATTGTATGCTCTCTATGATTATAATAACAACTAGAAAACATTACACATCATTCCAATACAGAAAATAATCTGATAAATTTGGAGAAATTGCTGGTAAGCAAGAGTAACAGAGAATGACATCTTACACTTAAACAAGATGTAATATGAATTAAAGATCACCTCAAATATTTATTTTTTAAAATAAGTTTTCCTTGTTTTTACTTTATTTCTTTAATTGACAAATATCAATTGAATATATTTATTGAATATATTTAAAATTTGAATCTGATGTTTTGTTCTATGTTTAAGTTCCTCTTATATCCCTCACCCAGTCTCCCCTAATATTAACATCATATATCACCACAGTACATTTTTAAAAATTATGAAAATAACATTGGTGCATTACTATTAACTAAGCCCCAGAATTTATCTGGATGTCACTTGTTTTCCAACTAATGTCCTCTTGCCCTTCAAGGATCCAATCCAGAATATCATATAGTACTTATTACATTGGAGATCTATCTAGATAAAGAGAGAGAGAGAGAGAGAGAGAGAGAGAGACTTCATAACTTGTATATTGGGGGGGCTGCATAACTTGTATACTGTGCTACTCTGGGGGTTGTCATGTACATTGCTGTGCCAGGTACTATTCATATGCTTATCTATCAACTTGTTTAATTATCACAACATCTCTAGGAGGTAGACAGTATAAGTATCCCTATTTTAAAAATATGGAAATTGAGGACAAAGAGCTTAAGTAACCTTAAAAGAGCACAAAGCTAATAAGTGGAGAAATTTAGATTGTAGCTACAGGGACTGTGCAGTTAGAGACACTTCAAATTTGCAGGTTTCCTATCCCATTTAACCAGCTATGAGAACACATTTCTCATCCCAACAAACTGGGTGATCGACATTAAGTAAGTCAATCTCCTGGACCTCTTTTTGTGTATCCTGAAATCATAGAAGTGGATTACATAATCTATAAATGTTCCTACCATAAAAACAAGTCTATGGAATTGAAATATGCATCTTTAAATTTAATTTCTAGCTCAGAGACCTACTGCATTTTTTACTATTTTCATTCTACTTTTTAAACATAAAATGTTCATTAAAGCAGAAACTCCACATCTAACAAATGTCTAATAAATAAAATCTATGAGGAACTTAAATAAATCAGCACACAGAAAACAACCCCATTAAAAAATGGGCAAAGGACACGAACAGGCACTTCTCAAAACACATACATGCAGCCAACAAATATGTGAAAAAATGTTCATCATTACTAATCATTAGGGAAGTGCAAATCAAAACCACAATGAGACACCATCTCACACCAGTCAGAATGGCTATAATTAAAACAACAAAAAGTGACAGAGGCAGCTGAATTTGCCAAGAAAATAGAATGTTTATACAGTGCTAGTAGGAATGTAAATTAGTTCAGTCATTGTAGAATACAATGTGGAAGTTTCTCAAATAACTTAAAAGGGACTATCATTTGACCTAGCAATCCTACTACTGGGTATTCATGCAAAGGAAAATAAATTGTTCTACCAAAAAGTCACATGCACTACGTGTATCGCAGTGCTATTCACAATAGCAAAGTCATAGAATCAACCTAGGCACCCATCAACAGTGGGCTGGATAAAGAAAATTTAGTATATGTACACCACGAAATACTATGCAGCCATAAAAAAGAATGAAATCATGTCCTCTGCAGCTCCATGGATGTTGCTGGGAGCCATGATCCAAGCAAACTAGGGCAGGAGCAGAAAACTAAAGATTGCATGGTCTCACTTATAAGTGGGAGCTAAACATTGAATACACATGGACACAAAGATGGCAATAAAAGATACTGCAGACTCATTGAGCAGGGAAGGCTACATACTGAGCACTATGCTCACTATCTTTGTGAAGGGATCATTAATACACCAAGCCTCAGGGATATGAAATTTACCCATGTAAAAAACCTGTACATGTACCCCCAAACCTAAAAAGAAGAAAAGAAAAAAAAGTGTCTAAATATGACATGTAGATTTTCCTTAAAAATACAATTGGAATTTTAATAAGCAAGTCCCACTCCAAATATTTAGAAATTAAAAGCAGCTAAGGATTTCCACTCCAATGTAAGATTGAGTGCTACTTTGAGTTATGACACTTTTTCAACCTAACTTTTCAATGAAGAATGTGTTCAGAGTGTATTTTATTTTAGCACTTACATGTATTTGCTAGATTATATACTTTACTAATAATATGCTGTCTTTAACTGTAAGATGCACTTTTATATATGATAAGTGACAAAAATTATGTACTATTAGTAATAAAAATTCTCCTTATATACTATTATAAAATGACTTAATAAAAGTTGTATTGATATATGAATTGGGTAATATAGGCTCTACTTACTTGAAAATCTCTCTCATTTAGTCCAAAAGATTGAAAAATTTCTAATGTCTTGATTTTACATTGTGTGAAAATGACAGATATATTTTAGCAACAAAACAACACATTTCATTTAAAAGTATCTTCCTTTGTTAGGTCTTATAAAGTACTTGGTTACAGCTTTTAAAGAAAGTATATTAATTCATCCAATATTAAATATTTGCTTCACTAGTATCATTTTTATATTTTGTTTTATATTTATTTTATTTTACATCATATTCACATAAAACTATACTGATACAAAATATCAGTATTTTATTTTTCTCAGAGTTTCTGAGAGCATAATATTCATAATTTCACTTTTACATCACATATTAGTGTAATAATAGTTGAAGATATTTTAATGGCAAGTAAATTACATGCTTGTACTCTTAACAATGTATGTAACTCAAGTAAAGTGAGAAAAATATGGACAGCTTGGATGAAGTTTATACAGACACATGCAAGGACAACTGTGTTGTTTCTGCTGCTTAGAAACCACAAAGGTTAAGATCACACGAATTTTAGGGTGTATTATAATTTCAAAGATGTTAAAATGTGGGGGGCGGTGGAAGTGTCTTAGAATCAGTGAAATTCAGGGTATGTGTTTTTACCAAACAGTTCTCCTATTTCATGTCTAAAAGTTGATTCAATCTATCTTAACGAAACATTTAATTTTAGTAAAAAGGTATGAGAACATAAAATTAGAATGGTCCTAATGACTAGATCCACCAACCTTAATATGACTGCCTTGATCCTACTAAATATTTATACAAGCACACAGAATTTTATTGTACTTTTCTTTGTTATGCTTTGCAGATGCTGCATTTTTCACAAATTGAAGTTTTGTGGCATCCTTGCTTTGAACAAGTCTTTTGGTACCATTTTTCCAACATCATGTACTTACTTCATGTCTCTGGGTCATGAGTTACCCAGATTACCAAAATTACCCATTTTGGTAATAACTGCAGTATTTCAAACGTTTTAATTATCAGTATATCTGTTACAGTAATCTGTGGTTAGTGATATGTTACTATTGTAACTTTTAGAGAACCACGAATCATGCTTATATAAGACAGAAAATTTAATTGATAAACGATGTGTATGCTCTGCCTGCTCCCCCATCAGCCATTCCTCCATACCTATCTTTCCCCTCAGTCTTCCCTACTCCCTGAGACACAACAATATTGAAATTAGGCCAGTTAATAACCCAACAACAGCCGCTAAGTGTTAAAGTAAAAAAAAAAATCACATATCTCTTACTTCAAATCAAAAGCTAGAAATGATTAAGCTTAATGAGGAAGACATGTCCAAAACTGAGACTGTAAAGACTAGATCTCTTGAGCAAAATAGCCAAGTTGTAATAGAAAGGATAAGCTCCTGAAGAAAATTAAACGTGCTAGCCCAGTGAACACAAATGATAAGAAAGTGCAATAGCCTCATTATGGATATAAACAGTGTTTTAGTGGTCAGGTTAGAAGGTTAAGCCAACCACAGCATTCCCTTAAACCAAAGCTTTATCCAAAGCAAGGGCTTATCTCTTCAATTCAGTGAAGGGCAGGAGAGGTGAAGAATCCTATCTAGAACTTTCATAGCTAGAGAAGAGAAGTCAATGCCAGGCAACAAAGCTTCAAAGGACAGGCTGACTCTGTTAGCTTAGTGGCTAATGCAGCTGGTGACACTAAGTTGAAGCCAATGCTCATTTATCATTCTGAAAATTTTAAAGCCTTTAAGAATTATGCTCAATCTACTCTGCTTGTGCCCTATAAATAGAACAAAGCCTAGATGACAGCACATCTGTTTACAGTATGATTTACTGATATTTAAGCCCACAGTTGAGACTACTGCTCAGAAAAAAAAAAAAATGTCTTCTTTTGGGAAATATCTGTTCATATCCTTTGCCCACTTTTTGATGGGGTTGTTTGGTTTTTTCTTGTAAATTTGTTTGAGTTCTTTGTAGGTTCTGGATATTAGCCCTTTGTCAGATGAGTAGATTGCAAAAATTTTCTCCCATTCTGTAGGTTGCCTGTTCACTCTGATGGTAGTTTCTTTTGCTGTGCAGAAGCTCTTTAGTTTAATTAGATCCCATTTGTCAATTTTGGCTTTTGCTGCCATTGCTTTTGGTGTTTTAGACATGAAGTCTTTGCCCATGCCTATGTCCTGAATGGTACTACCTAGGTTTTCCTCTAGGATTTTTATGGTATTAGGTCTAACATTTAAGTCTCTAATCCATCTTGAATTAATTTTCGTATAAGGAGTAAGGAAAGGATCCAGTTTCAGCTTTCTACTTATGGCTAGCCAATTTTCCCAGCACCATTTATTAAATAGGGAATCCTTTCCCCATTTCTTGTTTCTCTCAGGTTTGTCAAAGATCAGATGGCTGTAGATGTGTGGTATTATTTCTGAGGACTCTGTTCTGTTCCATTGGTCTATATCTCTGTTTTGGTACCAGTACCATGCTGTTTTGGTTACTGTAGCCTTGTAGTATAGTTTGAAGTCAGGTAACGTGATGCCTCCAGCTTTGTTCTTTTGACTTAGGATTGTCTTGGAGATGCGGGCTCTTTTTTGGTTCCATATGAACTTTAAAGCAGTTTTTTCCAATTCTGTGAAGAAACTCATTGGTAGCTTGATGGGGATGGCATTGAATCTATAAATTACCTTGGGCAGTATGGCCATTTTCACGATATTGATTCTTCCTATCCATGAGCATGGTATGTTCTTCCATTTGTTTGTGTCCTCTTTTATTTCACTGAGAGGTTTGTAGTTCTCCTTGAAGAGGTCTTTTACATCCCTTGTAAGTTGGATTCCTAGATATTTGATTCTCTTTGAAGCAATTGTGAATGGAAGTTCATTCCTGATTTGGCGCTCTGTTTGTCTGTTACTGGTGTATAAGAATGCTTGTGATTTTTGCACATTAATTTTGTATCCTGAGACTTTGCTGAAGTTGCTTATCAGCTTAAGGAGATTTTGGGCTGAGACAATGGGGTTTTCTAAATATACAATCATGTCATCTGCAAACAGGGACAATTTGACTTCTTCTTTTCCTAACTGAATACCCTTGATTTCTTTCTCTTGCCTAATTGCCCTAGCCAGAACTTCCAACACTATGTTGAATAGGAGTGGTGAGAGAGGGCATCCCTGTCTTGTGCCAGTTTTCAAAGGGAATTTTTCCAGTTTTTGCCCATTCAGTATGATATTGGCTGTGGGTTTGTCATAAATAGCTCTTATTATTTACATTCATACAGCCAACAGACACATGAAAAAATGCTCATCATCACTGGCCATCAGAGAAATGCAAATCAAAACCACAATGAGATACCATCTCACACCAGTTAGAATGGCGATCATTAAAAAGTCAGGAAACAACAGGTGCTGGAGAGGATGTGGAGAAATAGGAACACTTTTACACTGTTGGTGGGACTGTAAACTAGTTCAACCATTATGGAAAACAGTATGGCGATTCCTCAAGGATCTAGAACTAGATGTACCATATGACACAGCCATCCCATTACTGGGTATATACCCAAAGGATTATAAATTATGCTGCTATAAAGACACATGCACACGTATGTTTATTGCAGCACTATTCACAATAGCAAAGACTTGGAATCAACCCAAATGTCCATCAGTGACAGATTGGATTAAGAAAATGTGGCACATATACACCATGGAATACTATGCAGCCATAAAAAAGGATGAGTTTGTGTCCTTTGTAGGGACATGGATGCAGCTGGAAACCATCATTCTTAGCAAACTATCGCAAGAACAGAAAACCAAACACCGCATGTTCTCACTCACAGGTGGGAACTGAACAATGAGATCACTTGGACTCAGGAAGGGGAACATCACACACCGGGGCCTATCATGGGGAGGGGGAAGGGGGGAGGGATTGCATTGGGAGTTATACCTGATGTAAATGACGAGTTGATGGGTGCAGCACACCAACATGGCACAAGTATACATATGTAACAAACCTGCACGTTATGCACATGTACCCTACAACTTAAAGTATAATAATAATAAATAAATTTTTAAAAAAATTAAAAAAAAAATTGTTTTAAATATTACTGCTCAATGACAATATACTTAGTCACCCCAGAGTTCTGATGGATATGTACAAAGAGATTAATGTTGTTTACTTGCATATTAACACAGCATCAACTCTGCATTCCATAGATGAAAGAGTGATTTTGACTTTCAAATCTTACAATTTAAGAAATACATTTTGCAAGGCTATAGATGTCATAGACAGTGATTCCACTGATGGATCTGAGTAAACGAAACTGAAAACTTTCTGGAAAATATTCACTATTTCCGCTGTAATTAAGGACATTTGTAATTCATTGGGGGGAAGTCAAATTATCAGTGTGAACAGGAGTCTAGAAGAAGTTATCTCCAACTCTTATGGATGACTTTGAGCAGTTCAAATCTCCACTGGAGGAAGTAAAGGCAGAAGTGGTGGAAATCACAAGATAACTAGAAATAGGAGTGGAGGCTGAAGGTATGACTGAATTGCTGCAATCTTAGAATAAAACTTGAATGAATGATATGTTGCTTCTTATAGATGAGCAAAGATAGTGGTTTCTTGAGATGGAATCTACTCCTGGTGATGATGTGTGAACATGATTGAAATTACAACAAAGGTTTTAGAATATTTACATAAAACTTAGTTGATACAGCAGTGGCACAATTTGAGAAAAATGACTCCAATGTGGAAGAAGTGCTAATGTGGGTAAAATGCTATCAAACACCATCACATGCTGTGGAAAAATATTTGGTGAGAGTCAATTAACATGCCAAACCTCATTATCTTCTTATTTGAAGAAATTTCCCCAGCCATTTCTATATTAAGTAAACACTACCCTTTTTCAATGAGCAGCCATTAACATCAAGGCCAGACCCTACAACAGAAAAACGATGATGACTTATTGAAGGCTCAGATGATCGTCAGCATCTTTTTAGCAATAAAGCAATTAATAAATATTCAAGTATTTTTAAATTAAGGTGTGAGCTTTTTCTAGACATAATATTATTGTACACTTAATAGACTTTAGTGTAGTATAAACATAAGTTTTGTGGGCACTGGGAAACCAAAATGTCACTAGCAGTATTGTGATATTTGCTTTATTGTGGAGACCTAGAACCATACCCACAATATTTTCAAGGTAAGCTTCTAGAGTGAAATGTTTCAACAAGAACCAAAATGCTAGGAGCTTGAAATTGCATCAAACAAAGTTACACCGTGACAACTTTGTGATAGCTTGAATTAAATGTGTGACTAGATAATATATTTCTTGACTATAATCACAAAGATTATTCAACTGGTTCCTTGTAATCATCTTTAGATCTACTGAACTCCCTAATTAATGAGAAAAAAAAAATCCATCTCCTCTTTCCTCACCATTTTTCCCTCTCCATCATGTGCACTCGAAATAAGATTAAAATTGATTTTAGGAATAAAAGAATTTTTAGAGAGGTAAGCCATCAGCCAATAAATGATAACAAGTACAGCCATTTCAGTCAATAATCATCATATCAGTAGAACTTCTGTGTTTCTCAGTTCCCCAAGCAGTGATGTTTGAAAAGTCAAGAATGTTGAGCTTTAAGGGAGAAATACTGTTGGTGCTTTGCTCTCCTTCACAGCATTGTGGATCACTCATAGTTCACAGCATGTGAAACAATGCAATCTGTTGTTCATATATCCAGACTAATTACATGCTGACTGCCTTCAAGTATTCTTATAGTTTTGGTTATAAGGAAACAAAAAAACTCTATTAAAATAATCAAGGCAGCATTAATGAGCCTTAAACATAAATAATATACATGGATACTCACATCTACTTCAAATCCATTATACGGAACAATTAAGACCTTATGTTTAATTTCCAAATGAGAATAAAATGTTTTGTAATTAAAGATGTTAATAGGTTAAAGTCTCCAATTCTGAATTATGAGCAACACTGAAACTGTTTCCAGTTTCCTTCCACAACTTGTCATGGAAAACCTAAATCACTTTGTTAGACACGGAAGGGCATACAACAATGATTAAAAAATAAAATCACATGCCCTGTGGAATACAATATAAAACAAAAGCAAACACGAAACTCTACCGATGGAATCAAAGCTAAGTGCTTAGAGGTATGAAAAACTGTATTAATGTAGGATTTCCTGTCACAGGATTACAACTGGAAATAAAACAAACAAACAAAAAATCTTATTTAGGGAAAAAAGCACCTTGATTAAATTGCTCATATGGAATTTAAAAGTGGTTTTATATTATCCAGGGTCAATTTGTAGTGACTAGGTTCTTCTGACTTCCTGTTACTCCTCCATTCTCACCCAATCCACATACAAATATCAGAGAGTCTCAACTCTATGGCCACTACTTGCAGCTGAAAGTATGGAAAAACCAAATTGGGTTGACATAGCAAGGCTCTAAGAGTCAGAGGAGTAAGACACTGATTCTCTGGTCTTTATCTAGAGATTGTCTTGATAGTAACACTGGACCAAGCAGAATAAAACTGCATATTCAAGCCTACCTATATTTATATTAGACTGGAATTAGAACATGAAACTTGTTATAGTCTTCTAAGATTTTTTCCACTCCCAATGCCTTGCTACTATTTTTTTTTTAATCAACTTAAACTTTATACTCACGTTTAACAGGTAATAGAGATTTTTTGTTAACTAAATATATATATATATATATATATACACACTTCCACTGGACATGATGGCTCATGCCTATAATCCTAGCACATTGGGAGGCCGAGGAGTGTGGGTGGGTGGATTGAGCCCAAGAGTTCAAGACCAGCCTGGGCAAATGGCAAAACCTTTCTCTACAAAAAAAATACAAAAATTAGTTAGACATTAGGTGGCGCAAGCCTGTAGGCCTGACTACTCAGGAGGCTAAGTTGGGAAAATTGCTTGGGTCAGGGAGGTCGAGGATGCAATGAGCGAAGATTACACCACCACACTTCAACTTGGGTGAAAGAGCAAGATACTTGCTTAGAGAATATCTAGTATGTGTCAAACATGTAACAAGTGGCTGAGGATACAGAAAGAATAAGATATCTATTATCTGGGGTACATGGTTTGGTGGAGAAAGCAAAGAGATATACAGCTAACTCTAATATAATGTAATGTGCTAAATATTATATTAGAAATTTGGTTAAATATGATGTGAGTACAGATGGCATGATTAATTATTTGGAAGAGGAAGGTCAGGAAATTGTGTGAATGTGTAAGGGAAATGCTATTTTTAAAAATATCAAATACACATTATTACCAGATGATTATATTTGGGCCTTGGCACAAATATATTTCTGAAAATGGGACTTACTGTGAGAAAAAAACACAAATAACTTTAACATTTATGAAAATACCTGGACTAACAGCAAACAGGAATATCCAAGAAATACCATGCCCTAAAGTTCATTGTAAGTATTCAGTGATATTAATTTTGCATAGGATGTTAAAGTGTTTCATAATTTGATGCAGGTATTTATACAACTATCTATTTTTCTACATTTACAATCTTGATCTTATTTAATGGCCACTTCTTCCAATGAACTAACCTTGACACTGTACTTTGCTCTCACTCTATAAAGTGATTTTTTTCAGAACATACGAATGACTAATAAATTAGAGACCAAAGAGGCTAGGTTCTCATAGTCAAGACCATTAAACAAATGCAGAGGGAAACAAGTCATGTTTCATTTTATGACCTCAAGTCGCATTTCATTTTCACCCATGAAAGACTATGGCTAGAGATGTAGATATGCTAAACATCAACATAAAGGTGAACTCTAAAATAGCTAAAATTTCAGAAAGTCCAAAAGAAGGCTAAAGATAGGAATTTGAGGATAAATCTAATTTTACTATAGGGAGGGAGCAGAAAAAACAAACAGTACAAATATCAAAGAGATTGCAGTGGTATGAAAAGTAAGAGAACCAGTAGAATGAATCACAAAGACTAACAAAGACAAATTTACATAAGAAGGGGTACTTTTGAAAGTATAAATATTAGAGACATAAGTTATTCCTAGCAAGTGGCAGGCCCATGAGGAATTGGAAATAAGTGTTTGAAGAAGATGTTTAGTATTAAAAAAAAAAAGCATGGAATGCAAAATGCTATTCTGATACAACAGGCTACAAAGAAAGATGTAAGTTTGCAAAAAAAAGAAAAGTTAAAACAAAAGTCAATATATATGTACCTCAAACATGTTTATAGTAAAGTAGATATGGAAACAATTATTTCAAGAAGCAAATATCAGATAAGGAAAATCTTATCCTACTTCATAGGATTAAGTGCATTCTCAAATAATTTAATATCAGATAAACAGAACAAAGGGGCTAGGGCAAAGATCGAACATACACTAAAGAAGTTTAGGGCAATGTATGTGCTCTCACTTTGAACTTCTAATTAAAATAAAAATCAAAGTCTTCTTTTTATATATAGAAAGAATGGAGAAAAATTTGGGAACTTGGAGAATTAAAATTTAGAGAAGCCTTTGTGGATAAAACAATGAGAAATAGAAAATAAGTTTTCCTGAAAGCAAATCATTGTTAAACTATAGTTAGTAAGAATTCATTACTGTTCATATACTATGTATAATATTTTTACACTTATTTAACAAACATTACAGATACATGGAGTCTAACAAAATATTAATCTTATATTTCGTTTGGGAAAGTTGTTTGTTGGAAAAATGTTGAGACACACTGGATTTAATGTATCATCGTGCTCAGTATCTGGCTATGGTCATTTTGAGATAAATATTTGTTTGAATAAATGCCAATTAAAATTCATGAGATTAAAAAAACGCATTTTTAACCAAGTACAACTAGTTAGCTTTTACCCAATAATTTACACGTACTCACATATTTTAGACAAATGTTCTATTAATTTATAGCACTAAAGATAGAGCAAATTGAACAGTCTGCTTTATAAAAATTTTTCAATAATTTTATTGATTATACTGATAAAGGTGACAATATAACAAGACAATCAAAATAAGGTGAATTATAAGTAAACTGACACAATTTCATTCCACATGATTGTAAAAATAATTCTGCATGTTCTAGAAAAAAAAAGTTGATCTGTTTTTCTTCATCTGTAAAAGAGGGATCCTAACTGTCATCTGGGCATTTAGTACACATTAAAGAACGTATAGCTAGCAGTAATAGATAGAATGAATATACATATACATGTGTGTGCACGTGTGCCTGCATGCGTGTGTGTCTGCATGTGATTAAATAATGTGGCAAACTATGAAACAGTGACATAAATTTCAAAAATTAGTTTATGTAATTTAAATGTCAAAGTACAGATAAACCAGAGCAAGTATACTGTTAGTTTTATGCCAATGCATTTCTGTCAAATTATGAAAATACTTTGTTATTCACTCTGTGAATAGAAATGGGACTCAGTTTTACTGCACATTAGATTTATTCACTCAAATAATAAACTAGAGTTACATATTTTTGGCTCTCCAAAGAAATCTGCAGATAGTTTTTCTTCCAATATAATTTTTTTTTTATGTAGAAGAACTTAAATATCTATACTGGCATCTCTAATAAGGCTTCTTTAAATTAAAAATTAGTGATTTAGACATGATTGGTATATTACAATAAAGTAGATTATAATTAAAGCACACCTATAAAAACATGGCTCACGTTAGCACTGAGAAAACATTTTTCCCTACAGTCTACACTAGTTTCCTAAAGACAATCTTATTTCAAATACAAATATTATTATTTCCTTTTGATAATGCTGCAATGATTTAAAGGGTTTCTTTATTTAGGCTACTTTGTTTAAACATCTTAACAAAGTGCTAGATATTTTACATTCAATGACTCTAGGAAACAATTTGATACTTTTGATTACAGACAGAAATCAAACAGTCAAGTTACGTTTTAAGGAAATGTATTGCCAGAATTTTAAAAAGAATGGGTGATTAATCAGTTAAAAAAAATAGAAAAAAAAAAACAAAAAGTATTGTAAGTTTCTTGTTTGTCTCTTCTTTTCTAGAGTTTTTGCAAATTTTACCTTTGCATTTATCTTGTGATGATACAAAGCCAAACAAACAACAGATGCAATTATGCTGAAGTAACTGCACACTTTTATTCAGGCAAGTATGTGGAGATACTCCTTTTCAACACCAAGAGTATTAGAATTTTTTTCTTCTTATTAAAGTCCTTTAATTTTACTAATCATTATTTAACATTCCATCGAGACAATGTACAAAAATTGTGAATTAGAAAAATAATACATGATCTCATTTATAACAGATACACACCGTTTCTTTGAACCTATACTCAAAACCTGAAAATATATTTGACTCTTTATCTCCCAAATATTTATCATATCTTTCAGATCTTTGTCATATCTCCTGATTCACCAAATTATATTTCTAATATCACTGCCATTTTTCAGACTCCAGCAATAGGATTCTAATTGGTCTCTTGCTTTCTCTCTTCCTTCCAATACATTTGTTGGATAAATCTACTAAAATTATGTCCCATATCATGGGAATACCTTAAACAAACAAACAAACAAAATTCTAGCACTCTGAACACCTATTCCACTCATTCAGTGAAGATTCCCTTGACCATTTCAGCCATAATTTTTAAAAAAATTTCTAAATTTTGACAATTTTTATTTTTGTACTACCCATATGACATTTCTATGATAATTATATGTATACATTTAAAAATCTTAAATATATGGCTAAATATTTACTTCTTTTAACATTCTCTTTCAAAGTAAATATTGAATTCATAGACTCTGGAGACACAGGCATTTATCTTAATCACCTCAGTTTATCCGTAACAGAGGGACAACTGTGGTACTAATTTGATAGGCAGTCATAAGGAATCAATGAATTTTATAGCTTCTGGATCTATGTGCCAGATATACACACTAAATATTCAGTAATTATAGCTATAAATATAATAATAGCAACTATTATTCCAGGGTATTTTCCTATACTAACTAAACTATGGACATTTAATATTTATTGAATTGCATTTGAGTTTTTAGACTCATTATTCACTTGTATAAAATAAAATGCAGATGATAAAGGAATAAACTAGGCTTTGGAAGATATTCTTGAACTTACAATAGCAAAGTTTATTTTATTGTATTTAGCTTAGCAGTTCTCCAACTGTGCTCCATGGCGTGACACCTAGGGGTCTCTGAATTTCATTTACTCCATAAATAAAAACTATTTTCATAAATAGTTTGTGATCTTGTCCTTTTTACTATTATGACATTTGCACTGACATTGCAGAAGCAATGGTGGATAAAACATCAGGCATTTTAGCAAAAATCAACTCGGTGGCATAGTGCGACATCACTGAGTTGAAAAGACTACTGAAAGCCTGGAGTACACACATTTTTAATATTCTAGGTGTTGAAATAAAACAAACACATAAAACACTTATGTTGCATTTCTAAGTACAGTTGCTGTCTCAAATAAAACACTTGGGTGATTGAAATGCAAGCAGAATGTGCTACATTTTTCATGGAACACCATTATTACTTTAAGGAATAACTGACGGAAAAAATCGAAGTTAAACAGAGGCAGGCATTTGGCAGACATCTGCTTGAAAATAAATCACTCAGACTTCATGACAATTTTTGTTGCAAAGTTGAAGATTTGAATTTCTGACATCTTCATTCTGCTGCTATGAACTTGAAAGCTTTCTAGCTCTCATAGTATTTTTAAAGAATATGTGTGGTGATATTAATAAATGTGAATCTTTTATGATATTGTTAATGGAGTTGTGGAATATCTGCATAACCAGTGAACCGATATTTTCTAATTCAAATCATACATGGTGAAAGATGTATTCAAAGTGCAATATAAGCCAATGTGTTTTAATGTAACAGAGCATGAAACAAAGTTCACTGATACAGTCTGAGATTCCATACTGTAATTAACCATTTAGATATTACCAGTTGTCAAGTTTTGGTGTAGTACAAAAGAATAATGGTGGATGTGTTTATTACCTTGATGATGGTAATGGTATCAAGCGTATATGCATATCCCCAAATTCATGAAATTATACATAATAAACATGTATAGTTTTTGCATATCAATTATACCTCCACAAAGCTGTTTTAAACAGAATATTCACAATTTTCCAAAAGAGCTATTGACATGCTCATCCTCTTTCATCTTATATATGATGAGCCAAGATTTTCTTTCTGTATTCAACCAAATATATAGTCACCGGTTGAATGCAGAGTCAGAATACAATCCAGCTGTCTTCTATTAATTCATTCATTAAGTAGACATGCAAAAAATGTAAGACAATGCCATTCATTTTATTTTAAATATATATATTATTTTTATCATACATTAATATGTAATGGATTTGTTGTTTATTTATAAATGAATAATAAATGTTTTAAGGTTCTCAATTTTAATTGCCAATAAGATTAATATTGATAGACATAACTACATAAATAGAATCTGTTTGATGTTCTAAATATTTTTTTAAGAATGTAAAGGTGAGGACACCAAAAATGCCTGAGAACTGCCGCTGTACCTCACTCTATAAAACAGTCACTCTAGAAGAGATAAACCATAGACGCTGCCTTATAAAAATATCTCTTAGTTCCTCACTGCCTCCTTTACAAAGACTTTTTTCTAAGACTCATCTGCAATGCAAAGTGGTAAATGAACCAGATTTTTGAAAATGTTTTTAATATAAAATATGTAACTATAGAATACAAAAACAGAGTTATCAGAGGAAATGCCTACTCCTAAAGGAATATGCTCGTGATAGATGTGTTCTGATTCCTGCCAATCACCTTGTGATGATATTGGCAAAGATGTTTATACTGTTTTGATTCACTCAGCATTAGGATTTAAGTAAACTAAAAGAATCAGGTTTATAATTTTGCAGAAAAACAAGATAAATTGTGTTAAACTTTATCAATTTATGTTGTAAAATTACAATCAATAAACTTTATTAAATGATCTTTTTGCCTATGTAATACTGAAAAGGTCATATTCTCCTTTGTCATGTTATGCTTTGTAATCATTTTTTCTCAGTCTTTCTTATATCCAGGGTGGCAGATGGCTCATTGGTTAAATGTTATCCTGAAATGGACAGGACCAAATTAAAACATTGGCTGGAACTTGTCTCAGGAAGCCAAGGTTGGTGGTGGGCAGCAGGACACCAAATTTATCAAAAGCCCAACAACAATCAAAGCCAAGATTATCTGTAAAGACACAAATGTACAATTTCTGAGGAGATTCTTATAATCCAGGGCACTGCTTATATTCACCCTTAGATGTCATTTACATTTTGATAATTTAATTGTTCATAAACTATTCTGTCTAACCATGTGGTAAAAAAACAATAAAGAAGTAATAATCCAAATGGTAACCACATGGAAACTACGTGGAAGAAAACAAATAGGAATTTAGAAAAGATCAAACAATTATTCTAAAATTTTTCCACTTATTCAATAGGATTGGGAAACAGAAATTGCCGTGAGCTAGATAAAAAGAAATATAAAGTACTGCACTTCAAAAGCCAGCAACATTTCAACAGAAATGAGGCTGACAAAGTTGATGTAAAAATGCCAAAAAAAAAGTCTTTAAAGAGGAGACCGTCCTACGTGTCAAGTGTATGATAAAGATGAAGTACTATGAGACAGCAGTCAGAGAAGAATATGTAAGCAAGACAAGCCATCTGAGGTAGGTACTTAGGAAGGTTATTGAGTAGGGGTGAGAAGGAGTGGAGGGAGGGTATTTGAGGTGAAAGGCATAGTTAAAGGCATGAAAATAAGCATAAAATCAGCATTCTTTTTCTGATGAAAAAGAATAAATATTGCATCTTTCAGATTACTCTGCTGAAGAAGTCAAGGACATATAAAATTATAAAGTTATTAATCTTCATATTAATATAGGAGCAGAAGACAAGGTGGGAATATTACGAATGCAAGGTACAATCCGCAGATATGAATGGAGATTAATTCAGTGTTTTACAACCAGATATATCTTTGTCCTGTTGATTTTTGTAAAACTTTTGGAAAAATGACTCAGACTTTCCATATGATTAGAAGATTTTTTTGTTTTACTCTTTGTTCTTCTCAACAAATTCCACATGGATTTGACATAGTGATAAATTATGCAGTTGAAAAAAATTTTAATAAAAAGTTTCATATTAGATATTATGAAAAAACTCATCCAGGTAATTTATAAAAGAAACACTTCTACTTTCAATCATATCTTTAGTGATTATGACCTGTTAAATAAATTTTCTACCAGAAAGTGTCAGCTATATTATATTATGGGGAGAAAGGGAATATAAAAAGTAAAATGTTTCAAACACCAATAAATGTGGTCAACCCAGAAGTCCCAAAATATTGCTAGTTACTCTCCCAAGACTAAACCAGGTAAAGTCAAATCCCTGAATACAAGTTCTGAAATTGAGGCTGTAATTAATAGACTACCAACCAAAAAAAGCCCAAGACCAGACGGATTCACAGCTGAATTATACCAGAGGTACAAAGGGCAACTGGTACCATTCCTTCTGAAACTATCTTAAACAACAGAAAAAGAGGAACTCCTCCCTAATTCATTTTATGAGGGCAGCATCATCCTGATACCAAATCCTGGCAGAGACACAACAAAAAAAGAAAATTTCAGGCCAATATCCCTGAAGAACATCAATGATAAAATCCCCAATAAAACACTGGGAAAATGAATCTAGCGGCACATCAAAAAGCTTATCCACCACAATCAAGTCAGCTTCATCCATTGGAGGTAAGGCGGTTCAACATACGCAAATCAATAAACGTAATTCATCACATCAATAGAAGCAATGACAAAAACAAAACAATTATCTCAGTAGATTCAGAAATGGCCTTCAATAAAATTCAACACCCCTTCATGATAAAAACTCTCAATAAACTATGTATTGATGGAATGTATCTCAAAATAGTAAGAGCTATTTATGACATACACACAGCCAATATCATACTGAATGGGGAAAAGTTGGAAGCATTCCCTTTGAAAACCAGCACAAGACAAGGATGCCCTCTCTCACCACTCTATTCAACATATTATTGGAAGTTCTGGCCAGGGCAATCAGGCAAGAGAATGAAATAAAGGTATTCAAACAGTAAGAGAGGAAGTCAAATTGTCTCTATTTGCAGATAACATGATTGTATATTTAGAAGAACCCCATTGTCTCAGCACAAAAACTCCTTAAGCTGATAAGCAACTTCAGCAAAGTCTCAGGATACAAAATTGATGTGGAAAAATCACAAGCATTCCTATACACCAACAATAGACAAACAGAGAGCCAAATCATGAAGGAACTCCCATTCACAATTGCTACAAAGAGAATAAAATACCTAGGAATACATCTTACAAGGGACATGAAGGATATCTTCAAGAAGAACTAGAAGCCACTGCTGAAGGAAATGAGAGGACACAAACAGAAAAAAATTCCACGCTCAATGGAAGAATCAATATCATGTAAATGGCCATACTGACCAAAGTAATTTATAGATTCAATGCTATTCCCATCAAGCTACCACTGAATTTCCTCTCAGAATTAGAAAAAACTACTGTAAATTTCACATGGAACCAAAAAAGAGTCTGTATAGCCAATACAATCCTAAGCAAAAAGAACAAAGCTGGAGGCATCACGCTACCTGAATTCAAACTATACTACAAAGTTACAGTATGCAAAACAGCATGGTACTCATACCAAAACAGATATAGAGACCAATGGAACTGAACAGAGACCTCAGAAAGAACACCACACATCTACCACCAATTGATCTTCAACAAACCTGACAAAAACAAGTAACGGGGTAAGGATTCCCTATTTAATAAATGGTGCTGGAAAAGCTGGCTAGCCAGTTGGATGCAGAAAATAGAAACAGAACCCCTTCCTTAGACCTCATACAAAAAATAACTCAAGATGGATTAAAGACTTAAATGTAAAACCCCAAACCATAAAAGTCCTAGAAGAAAACCCAGGCAATACCAATCAGGACATAGGCATGGGCAAATACTTCATAACTAAAGTAATGGCAACAAAAGCCAAAATTGAAAAATGGTATCTAATTAAACTAAAGAGCTTCTGCACAGTAACAGAAACTATCATCAGAGTGAACAGGCAACCTACACATTGGGAGAAAATTTTTGCAATCTACCCATCAGACAGAAGTCTAACATCCAGAATATACAAGGAACTTAAATTTACAAGAATAAAACAAACAACTCCATCAAAAAGTGGGCAAAGGATATGAACACACACTTCTCAGAAGATATTTATGTGGCCAACAAACATGCAAAAAAATTCATCATCACTGGTCATTAGAGAAACACAAATCAAAACTACAATGAGATACCATCTCACGCCAGTCAGAATGGCCATTATTAAAAAGTGAGGAAACAACAGATGCTGGCAAGGCTGTAGAGAAATAGGAACACTTTTACACTGTTGGAAGAACTGTAAATTAGTTCAACCATTGTAGAACACAGTGTGGTGATTCCTCAAGGATCTAGAACCAGAAATACCATTTGACCCAGCAATCCCATTACTGGGTATATACCCAAAAGATTATAAATCACTGTACTATAAAGACCCATGCACATATGTGTTTATTGCAGCACTGTTCTCAATAGCAAAGACCTGGAACCAACCCAAATGCCCATCAATGATAGACTGGATTAGGAAACGTGGCACAATATATACCGTGGAATACGATGCAGCTATAAAAAAGGATGAGTTAATGTCATTTGCAGGGACATGGATGAATCTAGAAGCCATCATTCTCAGCAAACTAACACAGGAACAGAAAACCAAACACCACATGTTCTCACTCATAAGTGGGAGCTGAACAATGAGAACACATGGACACAGGAAAGGTAACATCACCCACCAGGGTATGGTGGGGGTGGAGGGCCAGGGGAGGGAGAGCATTAGTGAAGGTGTGGCCTGCCCCTCTACACCTGTGGGCATTTCTCATTAGGTGAAACGAGAGACTTGAGAAAAGAAATGAGACACAGAGACAAAGTATAGAGAAAACAAAAGTGGGCCCAGGGGACTGGTGCTCAGCATACAGAGGATCCATGCTGGCACCCATCTCTGAGTTCCTGCAGTATTTATTGATCATTATCTTTACCATCTTAGAAAAAGGGAAGTGGCAGGATAATAGGATCATCGTAGGGAGAAGGTCAGCAGTAAGACATATGAATAAAGATCTCTGTCACATGAATAAGTTTAAGGAAAAGTGCTGTGCCTTTATATGCATATGCAAACATCTCCATAAACCTTTTTAGTGCATAAAGAGCAGCATTGCTGCTAGCATGTCCCACCTTCAGCCCTAAGGCAGTTTTCTCCTTTCTCAGTAAACAGAACACACAATCAGTTTTACACCGAGATGTTCCATTGCCCAGAGACAGGCAGGAGACAGATGCTTTTCTCTATCTCAACTGCCAAGAGGCCTTCTTTCCTCTTATACTAGTCCTCCTCAGCACAGACCCTTCACGGGTGTCAGGCTGGGGGACGATCAGGTCTTTTCCTTCCCACAAGGCCATATTTCAGACTACCACATGGGGAGAAACCTTGGACAATACCTAGCTTTCCTAGGCAGAGGTCTCTGTGACTTTTGGCAGTGTATGTGTCCCTGGGTACCTGAGATTAAGAGAATGGTGATGACTTTTCACAAGCATACTGCCTTCAGGTTTTTGTTTAACAAAGCACACCCTGCACAGCCCAAAATCTGTTAAACCTTGAGTCACCACAGCACATGTCTCTTGCAAGCACAAGGTTAGGGGTAGGGTCACAGATTAACAGCATCTCAAATACAGAACAAAATGGAGTCTCTTATGTCTACTTCTTTCTATATAGACACAGTAGCAGTCTGATCTCTTTTTCTTTTCTCCATACATTAGTACAAATACCTAATGCATGTGGGGCTTAAAACCTAGATGATGGGTTGATAGGCTCAGCAAACCACCATGTATACCTATGTAACACATGTATACCTATGTAACAAGCCTGCACGTTCTAGAACTTAAAAGTCATACACACACACACACACACACACAGCTAGTGAAAATATAAAATATATTTTCATCTATGAATACTCATTTTTAAAGATGCAATTATTATTTCCAAACAGATAATAATGACAAAGTAACTTGAATAGTTTTACCTGATTATCAAATATTGTGGCCAATTAGGATTTACCACATATAAATTATTAACTTTGAAAACATAAAATTAAAATAAAGTTCAAAACAATTTTTACATTTCTGAAATTTTAGAATACTCTTTAATCACTATGCCAGTGAGTCACAGAATTTCTAAAGCACTTCTGAATAATAAATTAATGTGATTCTTGAGAGGGTTAAACGAAATGTATACATTTAGGGTATTTATAAGAATGTCTAGAACATAATGAAAGTTAGTTATTATTATGATGATGATTATAGAATCTACCATATATATAACTTAAAGTGATTTAAAGTGCTATAAAAATATTAACCAGATTTTTATTAGATAGTTCTTGTTATTCTTTATATACTTAATTTATTCAGTATTTATATATTTAATATTGATATTTACAATTGACTTTTCTAATGTTGCTTTGTTTAAACACTTTTATTAAGCCTCTCTATTTGTAAGGTTTCAACTATATCTTCTATAAATTATATTAGTATCCAGATTAAATAATAGTATCCCCAATTTAAAATCTTGAATTTGCTTAGTTTGTATTTTTCTGAAAGTCATTGTTAAGAATAATCTTTTTAGGCACTATGGAATTGAGTTATAGTAAGTGTATGGCAAAAATTAATATAGCCCTTGGTTTATAATAACAGAATAAATTGTTAGATGAAATATCAGATTATGATATTTCAATTATGAAAATAAACATTTTAAACCCAAGGCATAATAAAAAAATTCCATATTTAAAATTGAACTTTTTCAACAAAAATAGTTGTAGTCTTTCCAGAGCCTCTATTATAATATATCAATGTTAAACAAATCAACCTTTTAATCTTGAGTGGCTTTTTTAAGCAATAAAGTTAATTTAATAATAAGTAAGGACTTTCTGAGATAAGGTTAATGCCAATATGATTTTTTTTGGCAAAAATATTAACACTTGGTAGCAATGGGAAAAAAATAGCATTACTTGGTAATAATTGTATTAGAGATTTTTAAGTGCCAATAAACAGTTACCACAAAATGTGAAATAATCATATATTCCATATAAATAAGGTTACATGAGAAATAATCATGTATCTTGTGTAACATATTGAGACTGAGGTAGAAAAATATCAATTTGGTTACATTTAAATAATGATTTGTCTCTGTGCAAAACAGTGAAACAGCCCTAACACTGAAGGTAAATGACTTGTGCCCAAGATAAAGTAGTTTTAAAACTTTAATGATTTGATGAATTTGTAAAAATAAGCACAAACTTGATTTTATAAAGTGTTGTTAGCTACCAAAGTTTATATAATAAGAAAAGTTTTCTGTTAGGCCATTTTAGTCTTCTATATCTCCAACTAAAAAAGATGGTATTATAATAGACAAGATAATATGTAGTTGGGCATGTTATCATTTAGGTGAGTAATTTATAGTTTTAATTAATAATATTTTAATTGAAGAAATTCTTTATACAATAAAACTTTGGATTTTTTCCTGAACCAACAGACTAATATGCAGTAATATATCACTGTCAATGTTTCCTTTAAAAATTTTCTTTACCTTTAAAATAAAAAGGGAAATCTGAGAATGCTGTTTTTACTAAAACTACTTAAATTCCGTAAGTTCACTAGGATGACCTATTGTGACAAATTTGAGGCTAGTGTTATGAATTTGTTCTTATTTAGAAGATACAAATTGTCATTAGCCAGATCTATACATATGTATAATATATTGGGTCTAAAATTAAGTTCCAATGAGGATTTTATAAAATCTTTACTTGTAGGTTATGACCTAACTACTTTTTATTGAAGTCAAGTAAGAAAAAAAGTTAAGATTCTCAAAATAAAATAAGCTCAATAAAATTATTTTATGAACTCACTATTGTGTTTATCGTATATGTTGACCATCAAATGTTTTCTGCACTGCACTATTTTATGCTAAATAAAAATAGTGCATATTTCTTAAATGTACAAAATGTATGTAGTAAACAAAAATTGAATTTACATATACATTCAAATACAATCAATCAATATACATTTCCGGAGTTATAAGGAGTTTTTTTTCTCCTACGAGACGATATAACGGAGATCGAGATGCCAGATTCATCACAACACACAGTAGAGTACTGATTCTCCTCTGACTCTTCAAGGGTTAAGAGAATGAAAGGAAAAATATTAAAAAGGTGTGAAAGAAGCAGCTTAGTACTGGGTAAGATAAGGGGAGGATGTGACAGTTAAAAGAATTTAAAATATAAGAGAGCCTTCTTTGTTGCAGTCTTGAAATGCACGTGTAAAGCCCCAAAAAAACTTCCACAAATCTACCACAAAAAGAAAATGTTGCTGTTTGCACAGAGAGGAAATCCAGTTGCAATGACCACTGAATTCACAAATGCACAGAAGAACAAATGTCAGGACTGGACAGGACACTCTCTCCTCAGTGCAGCTTCATCTTTTCCATTTAACGACATGTCCTTCCTCACACAAAGTACCCAGATACTCATACAAAGTGCCCAGATATGTTTTCTAATAAATCATCCATCATACTGAAGTTGCCTGAGTATAGGTTTGTTTTCTCACACCATGATGGTCTTGACGGTGACATTTAGATTTTTCTTTGGCAGTAGGCGGTCAACAACTTTTTGTTGATGGATGCATAACAAGCATTGCTGGCCATAAAATCATAACCAAAAAATCATCTCAAAGCAAATAAAATATGTCTAACTTTGACTTATGGCCATTAATAATAAACAGCAATGGTAAAGGGCTTGTTATTTTTGGATGTTCTTAGAGTATTAATTAAAATTGATATTTATAATAATGGTCACATTATGCAATGTTTTGAAATTTTTATGTAACTACTCATATGTAACAATAATGTTATACGTAATGAGTATTTACTTTATAGTGCCAAGGCAAGCTTGGCATTTTAAAACTATTTTATTTTTAATTTGAAATTTTTAAGCAATTCCACTCTGAGTTATATCCATGTCTGCCATGGGAAAAATACTAGCTGATGATATATATTTAAACATACTAAATTTTTAGAAAGTTTTCTATCTATAACTAATACATGATTTGATTTATTACACAGCACTATTACCTCCAAACACCATACATGTATAAGCTACAGATATGTTTATAATTAAATTAAAAGGATCTTACATATAGCCACAATATTATCAACCCCAAATTTGACTGTTATGATTAGGTTAACGCTGAAAATAGTGCATGGACGTAAGTATTTTCAATTTTAAAGTTACAAACCAGCTAACAATCACTTTTCACATAGTGAAGATTGCATCTATTATGTATACAGTTTGTAACAAGTTATTTATTTTGGTTGTACAAATAGAAAATAATATTAATGGTTGTTACCTACAGTTCCTTGCTCTACAGGTACACTATTTTATTATTTCTTCAGGTAAGATCTACCTATTGTCCAAAATATCACTGAATATATACTTACTGAATCCCCGTTGTGCATACAGATTAATCTTGGAAACTATTTCCCATGTTAATATTAATAGTCATTTTAACTGCCTACTGCTTGATTTTACTAATAAACTCACATTATTTTAAAACATGTAACAACTCTCCATAGTTATAATTACCAATTAAATCTCAAAAAAAATGAATACAATATTATGCTTTTGTGAAAAATAATGTTTAAGATAAAAAATTCACTACTCTACTCAGTTTAATTAAGTAAAATTCTCTCTCTCCCCCTCCCCCCTTTTATTGTGAAAAACACAGGGATATCTCTCAGAATCCAAAGGGAGGAATGTAAAACTAAGTTTTATTGAAGAATCAGAGTCTCTGTAGTTACCGGGGACGATATGAATTGTCCCCTTCCCTGCCCTCCCAGACCTCTCCTCTTCTCTTCCCTCTTCCTTTCTGATACGAAGTAAATGATTTTTCTCCATTAATTGACCAAAATCAGTAGACTACTTATAACATTGCTTTTCTCATATTTGTAGTACTATATCAAAGAAAGAATGGGAAAATTCTATGCATATCGGTAATATGAATTGGCCCGAATTGTAACCAAATTTGTGATATGGTACTTACTAACTGAATTTCTATATAATTTATAAATTTTTCAACATTCCTGTAACAGAATTAAGATATTCAGAATATAAAGGTTATTGAATAATAAATTAAATGGGCCAGTTATTTAGGACTTTGTAGCAGCTAGTTTGGAAACGAACTACTATTCAAACTGTAAAAGTAAAATACTCTGAGCACTGAAAGAACACATTAAAACTAAAGAATAAGCTTAATTTGTTATAACACTTCAATGTAAAAAGAATTTTTCTTATAATTATCTTTTAGATTTTTGATAAAAAGTTATTTCTATCTACCTAAAGTTATTTTTTTTAATAACAAGGAACAATGCATTTGTTTACTAGAGCTGACATATAAAATTACCACAATCTATGTGGCTTAAAACATGACAAATTTATACTCTCAGACTTCTGGAAGTTAGAAATGTGAAATAAAGATGTCAGCATGGTTGATTCTTTCTTAAGGCTTCAAGAAATAATCTGTTCTACGCCTTTCTTATATCTTCCTATGATTGGCATTCCTTGGCTTGCAGCTATAACTCTTTCTATCATCATATGGCCTTCTTTCCTCTATGTATCCTTTATATTCCTATGTCCAAATTTATCTTTTAATATTACTGTACACTTTAATCCAGGACAGCCTTATCATAACTTGATTACTGGAAAACTCCTATTTCCAAATGAGGTCCCATTCACCAGTTCAGGTGGACATGAATATTGGGGAAACACTGTTCAATCAAGTAGAATAAATTATTGTATTTATCTAAATCTCAGATAACTATCAATTAATTTTAATTCAAATAATGTACAATTTTATGTATTAAATAGACTTCTTCAGGAAGCATAAGCAACAACGGAATCACAGGATTTTAGAAATTAACAGAAACTCAGTCCAGCATTTCATAAATCTTTTCTGTGGAACTTTAATACTACCAGATATGAAGAACTGATAATTTAATAAAATGTGCCATGATAAAATACAGTTGGTAAACATGGCATACAATACCACCTCAGAAAGTAGCCTGGAACATTAGTTGGCTAAATTCCTTTAAAAATCCTGAAATCCTATTAATTTTTTTTACACCAAGTCTTCTTTGTTTGATCACTCGGTCCTTTTCCATCAT
This sequence comes from Theropithecus gelada, assembly GCF_003255815.1. Classification (NCBI taxonomy): domain Eukaryota; kingdom Metazoa; phylum Chordata; class Mammalia; order Primates; family Cercopithecidae; genus Theropithecus; species Theropithecus gelada. The sequence continues at coordinate 100,125,761 of NC_037668.1, forward strand.
GTTTATGAATAGTTTTCTAAAGCACCAATTATTACAAGATTTAGTCTTGTGGATTTACAAGTTTTTAAATCATAGTCACAGGATCTTTGATATTTCTCCCACTTAGAGGTAGGATCTAACACAGCACAACCAGCCTCAAGCTTCAGGCTGCTCCAACATAAAGCCAAGACCCACAAATGCAGGTTCTAGGCCCACCCCCAAGACTCAGTCCCCAGGCCCACCAAGGAGCAAGGGTGGACCTACTGGTCCCAGTCTCCAGACTGACCCTGGCACTGCGCTGGTAGTCATCAGGCCAGCACCTGTGAACCCAACCTACAGGCTGGCCCCTGTAGTCACAGAGAACAGGTCTATCCCAGCACCTGGATGACCCTTGCAGATCAAAAGCCTTCCTTAGCACCATGTCAGCCCCTATGGAAATAGGCTTCAGGCCAGCCCCTGTGGATACAGGCTGCAGGCTCATACTTGCAAACCCAGGCCTAAGGCCCACCCCTGCAAACCTAAAAAACAGGTCTAGCCCAGTGGGCACCGGCAAAAGGCCAGCTTGCATGAGAACTCTAGCTGCAAGCCCGCTCATGGACCATATTAGCCAACCTGCTCAAAGTCTCTGTGAAGGGCTTTCCCAAACAAGCCAGTCTGCAAAGAGTAGAATAAATCTCTACTTCTTCAGATTCATGGACACCAACAACTGGCCACAAAGATTAAGAAAAATCAGAGAAACATGAAATCACCAAAGAAATAAAATAAAACATCAGTAACCAGTAACCAATCATAAAGAAATGGGGATGTATAAACTTCCTGACCAACAATGTAAAATCATTGTTTTAAGAAAACTCAGCAAGCTTCTAGAGGTAGAGAGGTTCTCTATCCTCACACCTGAAATCTGGGCAAGTATGCTAATGGTGGGTAGGCTCACTATTGTCCAATAAGGTGTGCTGAGATAATCCTATGTGACTTCAGAAGCTGAGGCAAAAAGACCAAACAGTTTCTGCCTGGTTCTCTTGGAATGCATGCTCTTGAAAATCTTCCTCTTAGAATTCAGCTTCCATGATCTAAGAAACCCTAATGGAAATACTGTATCTACACACTTACATCAATAATCCCAGTTGTTCTAGACCTGAGTCATTCGCAACTCAGGTGTTAGACATGTTAGTGAAGATGTCTCTAGATGAGTAGAGTTTAAAGAGCTTCCTATGATGTTGGAAATGTCCTCTATATCCAAACTCTCTAATTGGGAGCCACTATGTTGTGCCTATTGGACATTTAAAATATGGCTAATGTGACCAAATAATTCAATTATTAATTGTATTTCATTTTAATTAATGATATTTAAAAATAAATAGTGACTACTCTATTGAGTAGTGGGCAAATAATTCTAGCCCCTAACCATCGTTTGCATTACCCTCTGATGACTTCCTAGAAATCATGGAGCAAAAGACAAGTCGTCCTGTTTTACCAGTTCCAAATTCATGACCTACAGATTCCATGAGCATTTTTGCATAACTCCACAAAGTTTGGAGTAATTTGGTAGGCAGCAATATAACTGAAACCGAATTCCAATCTCTTAATATAAGCAAACTGAGCCCCCAAAATTGTGCTTTGCACAAAATTCTGTGTCAGATTTGCAGAAAAACTTAAGAGTATAATACAGGACAAAGACTTTTGAAAATCCTACCATAAATGGACTCTTCAGATGATGTTATTATACTTGACAACCTGAAAATCTATGATGAGTGAGACAGTTCTCTTCTACATGAAGCATTCTTGAAGCATGATGTTTAAGTGGCCATGACTATAATTCCACTAGTCAAGAGAATTTCCTGCCTATTTTATATTGTCTCTCCTTATAAATGCAAAAAGTTGAAATAAAAATTACTCATATAAAAGTTGTAACGCTAAATAGCAAGTGATGCTATTTGCTAAACACTGACCAAAATAAATTACAATAATTCTGATAATCCTTCCTCCTGTCCTCTCAAAAAAGGTCATGATCAGGTGATCAAATAAGGCTTAAATACTATTAAGTCAAATTTTTTTTTTTTGGAGTTTTATGTATTCAGTATTTAAACGTAAAATAACAGAGAATAAATTAGCAACACAAATAAGCAACATCCCTATCTCCCAGCAGCTTGACAGCTTTGTTATGGTTTAGATTCCCCAAGGAAAGTCTCAGCACCAAGATATTGATTTGCACCACTGCACTTTTCTGACTAATTATTACCAATGCAGTCCCTCCAGCTAATCAACTCATCCTCACAGTAAGAGTGGCCTTCAGTTTAAATTCATTATGCTGATAAGTGACAACATCACAGTTGCATGACAATTGCTTTAATTAAAAATATTTTTGAAGATTAGAAAAGTATTGTATGCTGAAGTATACCAAAATGACTACAGAAGTGCCTGTCCCCCAAGAACTCAGGCTTTCAGTGATGTATGACATTCAACGTTTTCTAAGTTCTAAAAAGAAGATTCCTCTTTATTAAAATTTATCTTGAGAACTATGTCAATAGGAATGACCCTGTAAGAAACAGTTTAGGAAAGCTGACAGGTTCTTTGACTTTTTTTTTTTTTTTTCTAATGCATGACCATGTTATTTGAGATGTGATGAGGGGAGGTGAGAAAGTGAAGGATGCTATTTAAAATGGGGTTAGGAAAATTCTTTCTGAGGAAGGGCCTTGCACATTTGTGGGAAAAGAGTTCCATGCACAAGATACACAAATGGAAATACACTGAATTATTTGCTCTTTACATGCAATATTTTATGTAATTCTCATAACTTCTATATGAGGTGGGTCCTATTATTATTCTTATTCATTGTAAGCTTACATGTCCAAATGCATGCCAAGCTTAAATAAATAACTTGCAACTTATCCAAGGTTACTCAGGTAGAGTATTGCAGAGTCTGGATTTTTAAAAAGTAGCTTTTCTTTTAGTTTTTTTGTTTGTTTGTTTGTTTGTTTTTTAACTGACTTCATGTTATTAGCCACAAAACAATAGTACCTCTAATTTTGGATCAAAACCAAGAAACTCACTAGTTTATTCAAAATATACTTGAAATGTTTTGTCTGATCTATAGATAGTTTGTTTCTAGGTTTAAGCTAGTGTATACAAGATTAGTTAAGCAAACTGCATTATGCAAAGATACACATAATTCTTACAATTATTAATTTAATTAACATCATGAATTATGTTATAGGTTATAGTTATTTCAAGGCTTTACAAACTATGCATTTCAAATTATTTTGGACTTTCCTAATAGAGTTGAATAAGGAAGTGAATGAAGACATCTGAACATCAAGGGAGAACAGATTGCAAAGCTGAGTCTTTTTGTTCCTTCTATCTCCATTAGACCTCAGGAATCCAACAGACATGAATGGAATCAGTGAATGCCCATGTTTTTTCTTTCAACACATGTAGCTGAGGCCTTCAGACCAGAATCTGTATCATATAGTCCAGAGAATCAGAGAAGTAACTTATCCTAGTGAGTAAAAAAATGACAATTTTATTTGAATCCAGGTCCTTTTGATTATCTGTAAATTATTACCCACATAACAATATCCCTCATTTCTCATCAGATTTGAATTAAATGAGGTAAGATCATGGTATATCTTTTATAATAAAATTAGTTATTGTCAAAAACTAAAATATAAAACAAACTATTTTATTTTCTTTAAATATGAGCTTTTTTGCATTAGTAATATAAAGTATCTTAATATTCATATTTTTATACAAAAATTATTTTTCAATGTATTTAAAATGAATAATGATTTTATGAAGTATTGACTTTATAAATACTTACCAAAATTCTTCTAGCATTCATAATTGTGCAGTTGATATAGGGCTAAAACTAACAAAAAATATATATTTAAGTAACTAAGACTATTCTAAATAGTTCCCATTCGTGAATAGATATATTAGGCATATATCCAACATCATTAATGGGCATTTAGTACATTTTTTAAACTGATACTTGAACTAAATTTTAATAGATACTCTATTCTGATAAGTAAATTTTATTTATTTTTAGTAGTGATCATTTCTAAATTAGCCTCATGTAAGACAGAAAGAGAAATCAAATTAAACTACTTTGGGCAAGACTACTATTATTCATAAGAATCACAATTACATTTGGTACAAATATATCACCTTTGATGAAAATGAATTGTTTTTTTTAAAGAAAATATGTTTTTAAAGACTAATAGGGTATATTAATATGTAAATATATGTTATGAGGAGGTAACTTAGCAGGAAAAATTATGTCATAGACCAAAAAAACCTCCAAAGATGAAGTTCAGAAATAAATAAATTTACGGTTTAAATGAATTGTAATCAAAATAGCCATATATATTGTTTGAGTGGAAGTGAAATAATAACATATCTTCAAAAAATCTACTGGCTAAAATCAAGATCTAAATTTTTTGGAAACATGTATTACTTATATTGCTAAAACACAATTATACAGTCTGGAATTCTTATTACTCAAGAGGAAATTTATTTATAGAAAAGGGAAGTCATGGTCATATTATACAATGTTACTTTAATAACACAGGTCTTTTAAAATATAAGAATATCAAGAATCAATGACTATATGAGTGTGAGATCAATTGGAAATCTTATTCAAAAGTTATGTTTTACGAATGACATATGTGTGCCATCTTTGTTTTCAAAGTCAGTACATTATAGAGGGCAAATACCTGCTTTCTGAATCATCAGTGTCACGGGGCATAGACTTTATTAAATATCTAGAAAATAATTATCTTCTTAATGGCAAATATTATATATAGCCTTCAATTCCTAACTGTCCAAGAAGAACTTACATTTGACTTCATGTATAAATATATACATTTAAAACTTGCAAGTTACTTTAAAAGTTTCATTCTGCCTTTGGTGATAACCATCACTTACAGCTATCAGAAGTAAATATTTATCAGTATATTCCCGGTATGTTCCTCAAATATTATTTATTGATAAAAATGGTATTCCCATCCATAATGCTCTTTTGAATCTCAGAAAAGTGATGCAGAAAACAAATTATTTTATATGTATATTTACTTTTATTTTTCTGAGTTTAATAGGAAACAAAGCAAAACATTCTTCTTTCCATTACACTTGTATTCTGCAACTTTAAAAATGGTACAAAGAAATGTGATAGTTCAATTATTGTCATATTTGAGTAGGAAAAAAGACCATCCATTCCATTTTCACAGCATAGCTACCAAGCTGATCTCTTTCAGAAGAAAATGGAACCTGTAATACATGCAAAACATTTAATCATTAAATACTATGTTTAAATAATGAATTTAAGAAAATCCATAATATAAATGAGAAAGTACCGTTGAAAAAACATGGACTTTGGAATCAGAGCTGGGATGTGCTCTCTTGCATTTAATGTCTTTGAATCCACACAAAAATGAGTTAATTTTCTTAGAACTTAGTTTCCTCATCTCTAAAATGGTAATGATAAAAATCTACCTCGTGGGAAAGTCATGAGAATTAAAAGTAATGTTATGACACATAATGGCCTCATAAATAATGAGCATCAAATAGGCAGTAGGGAAAGGAGTTTAAAATTGTATCATCCTGGCTGCTATTCCTAGAGTCCTCTAGGGTGGGAAGTGCTTGCCTGGGAAAATACTTTAAGGGTAGGTGTACCGAGACAAAAGATGTGATCTCAAAGCAAGAATGGTCCATGAAGAAAACGGTTGCAAAGAAACTGCTTTGCAAGAGGCGGGGAGAAGAACCATTTGCCTCAAAGAGGGAAGAACTGAGAAAATCAGGATGATATAAAACAGCAGACTGTGAGGAAGAACAGGGCTGAGTATTATCAGGAGTAAGTGAGTATTAAAAAATCTGAGAATGGGAATGTTTATATTTCATTTGAAGCGTTTGACTTTTGCTAAGCTTAGACTCTTCCTTTACCATATACAGAAACTTTTTTGTAAAGCAGTTTTTTTTTCCCTTGTGAAAACCAAGTAAAATACACTGGTTTCATGTGGTATAGATTAGTGGTTGCATGTTTGCAAAGGAGTCAAGATGACCATAAAAAAGAGCATTATTGGCAATTCACAAAGTATTAGAGAAAGCTTTGAATTCCACAGAATGCAGTCCTGGAATTTCAGCTAGTGTTACCCAGAGCTCAAGTGAGTAATATTCTAAACACTGGAGCCAGAGTGCCTGAATTAGAACACTGCCTTCTTCTGTTATTGTGTTTCCCTGGGCAAGTTATTTACCTTCTCTGCTCAGTTTCCTCATCATAATAAAAGCAATAATAGCACCTGACTAATAACGTTATTAGTATTAACGAGTTAATACATTCAATGCCCCTAGAAAGATGCCTTGCACATACACAGATCTTTAAATACAGGCTACTGTTAGGAAAGCTCCCATTGAGCCTTCATGTAATGGTGAATTTTCTGTGTCAACTTGACTTTGCCACAGGGTGCTCAGATAAAGCATTATTTCTGGGTGTGTTTGTGAGTGTGTTTGTTTCTGGACAAGATACACATTTGAATTGTGGACTCAGAAAAACAGACTGACATTCCCAACATGGGTGCGCATCATCCCATCTGTTTGAGGGCCTTAACAGAACAAAAGTTGGAGGAAGGAGAAATGTGTCCCTTTTGCTTCCCGCTTACCTGCTTGAGCTGGATCATCAGTCTATTCCTACCTTGGACTGAGATTTACACCATTGTCTACCCTGGTTTTCACACCTTCCGGCTCAAACTTCAATCACACCACTGGCTTTCCTGTGTTTCCAGCTAACAGAAGGCAGATTGTGGGACTTCTCAGGCCCGATAACTGAATGAGCCAATTTCCTCATGATAAGTCTCTTCACATGTATCTCCTATTGGTTCTGTTTCTATGGAGAACCCTAATTCGTACAGATTTTATCACAAGGAATGGTAGCTGTTACTATGATGTAAGTAAGATAAACTAATTGGCCTAGAGCTCTCTGACACATAAAAAGGAAGTTTGAATACAGCTACTGACCAAAAGATGACTAGGAACTTTTGAACGGTAATGTGCTCATGTTTTCATTCAGCTGTATTTCTTTGAGGAAAATGAAAGTTAAATAGTCTAATTCTGTGGCATTTTAATACAAAGTTTTGCTTCTTCCAATTTAGCTTCTTAAAGGGGGAGGTCAGAATTAGAGCAATGGAAAATAGAGCAAGAGAATCATGACAAAACTTCATTTTCCTGAGAATACTGCTATCACTATGTTTCTAATAACTCTCTACTACCAGAAATTTTAAAAATATTAAAGAAGGGTCTGAGTATTATTCAGCTTTAATCCATCCTGTTGCATGCCTCTCTCTCTCACAAGTCACAATGCAGGCATTCAATAAAATTAAATTCCAAATTGAATGAAAAAATGTTGGGGCTGGCATTTCATTATACGTAGGTTACTAAATCGTCAATTTTATATTATTGGAAACAATTACTAAAATTATTTTCCCAACTCCATTTGTAGATAAGTCTATGGGGTCTTGATACAAATAGTAATATCACATTCTACTATAATGATTAGGTTGATCCTGGAATCCATACATTACCTCTAATTGATATTTTTGGTTTACAGTACTATAATTACACACAGACAAGTACAAATTATATTAAAATATAATATTTAAGATATAATAAAATATAATAATAATATTTTGATTATAAAGGATATTTTAGGTATCGATAGCAGTTTCTATCATTTAAATTTTAAATAATAAATAATTATATGATACATTTCAAAATTTTCTACAGTTAGTCTAATTTAAATATTTATACATTATGTTTTAAATTTTTACTGCAAAAACGGCATTCAAGTCTGGACAAAGTAAGATTATAATCTGGAAAATATACCTAAAATAATTGTTAAGTCGTTGAGTGTCATGCTTATGGTAATCAATACATCTTTCTATTCTGCTTTCTTTTTTTTGGTAAGTTGATTTTATTATAAAGAGTTCCAATGAAACAACCCCATCAAAAAGTGGGCAAAGGATATGAACAGACACTTCTCAAAAGAAGACATTCATACAGCCAACAGACACATGAAAAAATGCTCATCATCACTCACCATCAGAGAAATGCAAATCAAAACCACAACGAGATACCATCTCACACCAGTGAGAATGGCAATCATTAAAAAAACAGGAAACAACAGGTGCTGGAGAGGATGTGGAGAAATAGGAACACTTTTACACTGTTGGTGGGACTGTAAACTACTTCAACCATTGTGGAAAACAGTGTGGCGACTCCTCAAGGATCTAGAATTAGAAATACCATTTGACCCAGCCATCCCATTACTGGGTATATACCCAAAGGATTATGAATCATGCTGCTATAAAGACACATGCACACGTATGTTTATTGCAGCACTATTCACAAAGCAAAGACTTGGAATCAACCCAAATGTCCATCAGTGACAGACTAGATTAAGAAAATGTAGCACATATACACCATGGAATACTATGCAGCCATAAAAAAGGACAAGTTTGTGTCCTTTGTAGGGACATGGATGCAGCTGGAAACCATCATTCTGAGCAAACTATCGCAAGAACAGAAAACCAAACACCGCATGTTCTCACTCATATGTGGGAATTGAACAATGAGATCACTTGGACACAGGAAGGGGAACATCACACACCAGGGCCTATTGTGTGGAAGGGGGAGGGAGAAGGGATAGCATTAGGAGATATACCTAATGTAAATGATGAGTTAATGGGGGCAGCACACCAACACATGTATACATATGTAACAAACCTGCACGTTGTGCATATGTACCCTAGAACTTAAAGTATAATAATAATAAAAAAAAGATGTTCTCTCTAAATAAGAAAATCTGTTCCAACAAGTAATGAAAATTACGTTTCTAAATTCCACATTCTGCTTTTATCAAAAAGCAGATTTAGTACAATGAACAGTGCACTGTATAATTTTTCCACTCAATCCTTTTAAGAAGTTAGTAAAATGAACAATCAATCCACATGATCTTTACACAGTTGCTCAGTACATTAGAATATATCATACAGATAATCACTGGTTCAGTGGGAGTTCTATGATTGCACAGGATTTAACTGTTCAAGCAACCACATTGGGTAGGATACTTTGCAGATTTTACTGCTGGAAATATCACATGAATCGTCTGCCAATGTAATTCCAGCAAAGCAAGCAGTCCAAAGTTCATGCCAAAAGTTAAATTCTACTCCTTCAGAATGGAGTTAACTATCTCCCTCACAAATTCTAAATTCACCGAGTATATGCTACATTTTAATCCACTTAAGTTAGTACATACTCCTTCCTTAAAGAGGGGGTTAGATAGAAAAATTATCTTTGGTCCAATATAATAATTGATTATAAAAATTATTTTTAACTAATATCTAACTTTTTACAAAGTTATGCTGATTAGTACAAATGGAATCTATACAGTTATTTTTATAGCTTTGTTGCTAGAAACTGATTTACTGATATAAGATAAACCTGGACAGGTATCAAATTCATTTCACAAGTCCTCCAAAATGTAAATCAAATTATGCTGTTCTTCATTATAAACAGAAAACTAGACTTTGCTGAATGAATATAAAGAAAGCACTATGCCCTTTAGCTAGTCCTTGTGTCTCAAATGTCTTTCTCAAATACTACTCTTAGCCAGCAACTTTCCATCTTTTAATTTCTCTTATAACCAAAGTACACTCTGAATTGGTCTTATGCAGCTAATATAAATCTGAATATTTCTCTGATTTGTCAAAGTTCATTTGAATTCTAATCCTATTATATCCAAAATTCTATCAACCATGTCCAACATCCTGTCATCCAAAACTTAATAAGCACACTCTTGTTTTAGCCTCCCAAATAATAAATTATATGAAATAATACTGATTCTGGAACTACATCCTGCCATTCATGATTCAAACGGCCTTTTAAGTCAACATTGAGTCATTCACAAATATACATTACTAAGCTCTTCTAAAAAGATGTGCACTTTTCTAACAATCATTAGTATTTCTAAAAATTTTTATGTGATTTCTAAAGGTCATGGAAGGACTCCAAAGGTGTCCAGGAGTGTCCACATCAATGATTCATGTCTTGCCCAGATTAACATGGCAAGTGCATGATAAATGAATGCATGAAAGTTGTTGGCTAGAGAAGCAACATAAACAAGTAGGCAGATGGAAGAAAGTGATAGATTGTCATTGTACTTTAACTCGTTTCACATCAACTCCTTCAGACTGACTCTTGAAGATTGCTGTCAACAGCTTCCATAGCTTCTTTGCCACAACATTTGCCTTTCCATTCATCTTTTTTTTTTCATTCTGTGAAATGATTTTTCCTCCTCTTTACAACCTTTTAAAAGTTGCCTCCTCTATTAATTATTTTAGGAGCACAAGCTCTGAATAAAGAATGCCTGGATATGAACCTTACTCCACCATTCAAGAACCATGATCTGGGACAAGTACGTGACATTGCTTTGTATCAGATTCTCATATTTATTATGGGGACAATGATAGTACCTATCTCAGAATTGCTCTGAATATTAGATAAGTTAATATAAGAAATGTACTTACAACTATAGTATTATGTGTTTGATATTAATTTTCTTATAATTATTGATGTCATGATTTATCTTGCCCACGTTAACAGAAGTGATTATCTCTGTTTTTCCCCAATGACTCTGTAATGATCTATTCCAACAATATACACTTTTATAATAATTTTGTTTGTTAATTTGTGTGGTTCTCTATTTATACTGCAAATAACTTGAAAACAGGAGCCATGTTACATTATCACATGATTTTCTGCATATAGATGGTGCTTACATAATTAATTAGTTAATTTTACTTTTGGGAAAAATGAAAAATAGAAGAAATGAAGAAATAAATAGGGTAGAGCTTCATAAAGAAAGTAAGATTTTGGTTTTGCTTTTAGCATAAATTTGGTAAGGTCATCAGAAAATTCGCCAATATACAGTCTCACCCATACAGATGCAGAGGAAATATACAACATACTGATTTATGAATTGCCTGCATTTAGCTCATATGGGGACATTTTAAAAAAATCAACTCACAGCTACTGAATTAGGATTTCTTAGAGTAGCCTTGGAATCTTTATTTTAAAAAGCTTTGGGGCCGGGTGCAGTAGCTCACAAATGTAATCCCAGCACTTTGGGAGGCCGAGGTGGGTGGATCACAAGGTCACGAGTTCGAGACTAGCCTGGCCAATATGGTGAAACACCATCTCCACCAAAAATACAAAAAAAAATATATATATATATATATATATATATATATATATATATATGGGCGTGGTGGTACGTGCCTGTAATCCCAGCTACTTGGGAGGATAAGGCAGGAGAATCACTTGAACCCGGGAGGCGGAGGTTGCAGTGAGCCAAGATCACACCACTGACTCTGGCCTGGGTGACAGAGTGAGATTCTGTCAAAAAAACAAAACAAAACAAAAAAAGAAGAAGAAGAAGAAGAAGAAGCAGAAGCAGAAGCAGAAGAAGAAGAAGAAGAAGAAGAAGAAGAAGAAGAAGAAGAAGCAGCTTTGACTGGTAAGTTAATTTACAGTCAGGCATACAAATCAAATATATGCTACATTTTAATCCATTTAATTTAGTATATTTTCCTTCCTTAAAGAGGTTAGACAGAAAATATCCTCAGGTAGCAGAACGAGCCAAGTTAACAACTATTACCATGGACATAACTTGCTATAGTCTGGCCTTGATAAAGGACACCGAAAAATCTTTGTTGTGACAGGTTAAGTAATTTTTTTTTCTTTCAGTGTATTAGAAATCGTTTTAATTGTATCATAGGGCCCATTATTTTCATTTTTATCAAGTGTTTTCTGTTTATCTGGAAGGACGGGTAAAATGCACTCCATTCTGTTGACTTGGGCAGAGGATAATTATAGAGAAAATACGTGATTAAAACAATATAGGTCATTATCCATCCTTGTATTTCCAGGAATTTCATTGTTACCACACAAGTTTGAAGTTAATTATCTAACTTCCTCAGAGCCTCTTTTTCTGACCTCTAGGGAAAACAACAAAGGACATGAGACATCTAAAATGGCAGGAAGATGAAAGTGAATGGAAAGATGTACACAGTAAAGTCTTGAAAAATAGCCAGCTGGCTAGAGAGCTGTGTTTTCATCTCACAATCCAGACAGTTATTGGGTAAAGATACCTCTGGTCCTATTTTTTCACTCAATTTTAGCAAGCACTTATAAGCTGACTACATACAGAAAAATGTAGATACACTGAAATACAGAGAAAAGTAATATAGCTTCTGTCCCTAAGGAAATGAACATATACAATAAGAAAACACACATACACACCTATATATCAAGGTGTGGTTCCTGTTAAGAACAATACATAAAAGCTAAGACAGTCTTGAGGAGGGAGTAGCAATCCACTATGGCTGCCCTTCCCAGGGAAACTTTACGAATTTTTTAAGTTTTATAATTTCAACTTTTATTTTAGATTAATGGGGTGCATATGCAGGTTTGTTGCAAGGTTATATTGTGTAACACTGAAGTTTTGGGTGTGAATGATATTATAAATCAGGTAGTGAGCATAGTACACAATAGGAAGTTTTTCAGCCCTGTCCTTCTCTCCCTCCATCCTTCTGGAGTCCCCAGGGTCTAGTCCCGTCATTATGTCTATGTGTACCCAATGCTTACCTCACACTAATAAGTGAAAAAATATGGTATTGAGTTTTCTGCTTCTGCTTTAGTTCATTCAGGATAATGGTCTCCAGCTGCAAGTATGGTGCTGCGAAGGACATGATTTCATTCTTTTTATGGCTACATAGTATTCTAGGATGTATACGTACCACATTTTCTATATCCAATCCATTACTGATGAGCACCTAGGTTGATTTTGTGTCTTTGCTATTGTGAATAGTATTTCAATGACCATATAACTGTGAGTGTCTTTTTGATAGAATGGTATACACCCAGTAATAGTGTTGCTGGGCTAAATGGTACTTCTGGTTTTAGTGGTTTGAGAAATCTCCAAACTTCCTTCCAAAGTGGCTGATCTAATTTACATTCCCATCAACTGTGTATGTTTTCCCTTTTCTCTGCAGCCACAGCCTCCCCAAAATCTGTTATTTTTTACCTTAAACAAATGTTTAACTTTTATTTTAAGTTCAGGGGTACACGTACAGGTTTGTTGCATAGGTCAACTTGTGTCATGTGGTTTGTTGTACAAAGTATTTGCTTACCCAGGTATTAAGCCTAGTATGCATTAGTTATTTTTCCTGATCCTCTCTCACCTTTCACCCTCCACACTCTGATAGTCACCAGTATGTGTTGTTCCCCCCCGTATGTTCATGTATTCTCATCATTTAGCTCCCACTAATAAGTGAGAACATGGGGTATTTGGTTTTCTGTTCCTGTGTTAGTTTGCTAAAGATAATGGTCTCCAGCTCCATCCATGTTCCTGCAAAGGATATCATCTTGTTCTTTTTTTAATGGCTACATAGTATTCCACTCTGGACACATGAACTCACAAAAATTTCATGAGGCAGATGCCAAAAGCAATTGCAACAATAGCAAAAATTGAGAAATGGGACCTAATTAAAGAGCTTCTGTACAGCAAAGAAAACTATCAACAAAGTGAACCAACAACCTACAGATGAGAGAAAATTTTTGCAAGCTAAGCATCTGACAAAGGTCTAATATCCAGTATGTATAACGAACTTAAACAAATTGACAAGAAAAAAAAAAAAAAACATTAAAAACTGGGCAAAGGCAAAGGACATGAACAGATACTTTTCAAAAGAAGACACACATCTGGCCAACTATCATATTAATAAAAGATCAATATTACAGATTATTAGAGAAATGTAAACCAAAACCACAATGAGATACCATCTCACACCCATCAGAATGGTTATTATTAAAAAGTCAAAAAAATAGATGCCAGTCAGGTTGCAGAGAAAAAGGAACACTTATACACTGTTAGTAGGAGTTTAAATTAGTTCAACCATTGTGGAAGACAGAGTGGCAATTCCTCAAATACCTAAAATCAGAAATCCCATTACCGGGTATACACCCAAAGGAATATAATTCAGTCTATTATGAAGACACATGTATGTGTATGTTCACTGCAACACTATTTACAATAGCAAAGACATGGAATTAACCTGCCCAATAATGACAGACTGGATAAAGAAAATATGTTACATATACACTCTGGGAGATACTACGCAGGAAAACTTTCATAAAGGAGGGTGATTTTCCTCTTGGCCTAAAACAACATGTTGAATATGAAAGAACATGAAAAATAAATGGTGGGAGAAAGGTATCATCGCACATTTCAGAAGACAGAAGACTGTGAGTTAAGGAGCAAGCATCAGGAAAATAAACATCGTTGGGGTAAAGTAACATATAATGTGGTTACAACACAGAGTGCTTGTGAAGGGTGGTGGGTGAAGATTAACCTGGAGGGGCATTTTGAGGGGAATTGTGGTAGAACTTTGAAACTTCACAGTAAGAAATCAGGCAATGGAAATTCACTGATGGTTTTCGAATGGGGAAAACGGCAGAAAGATTTGCATTCTCAAATACAGGTAAACGGAATACAGGATGAACCAGAGGGTAGCAAGGGGATATGAAATTAAATCATACCTGTAAAAGCATTTTGTGAAATAGGAAATATAAATAGAATGTGTAAAACGATTCTAAAATTTTCAGTAAGAAGAAACAAAAATGAGTAAAATCTGGAAGCAGGAAACATGTTATTTAAAATAGTAAAGAAAAACACTTATTGAAACTAGAATTGACTTAAAGAACAACGGGAAAAGTGAAAAAAAAAAGTGAGTTCTAAAGTGTCCACTACTAATTTTATTGTTAATAGGAAGCCATTCTAGGATCTTGTGCAGGAAGTAACATGATTTAAATTATGTGTTGAGATGTAACATTTGAAACAGTTAAGAATTTAGAGAATTACCAGAAAATTAGGGTTGTTAGCAAGGCATACGATTTTAAGAGAATGTAAACCAATATAATCTTAAGCAAAATGCATTTATGAAAGTGAATTTTTTAAAGTGAGGTAGTAAAACTCAAAAAGCCCAAAGGATTATAATCATTCTACTATAAAGGCACATGCACACGTATGTTTATTGCAGCACTGTTCACAATAGCAACGACTTGGACCCAACCCAAATGTCCACAGTGATAGACTGGATAAAGAAAATGTGGGACATATACACCATGGAATACTATGCAGCCACAAAAAGGATGAGTTCATGTCGTTTTCAGGAACATGGATGAAGCTGGAAATCATCATTCTCAGCAAACTAACACAGGAACAGAAATCCAAACACCACATATTACCACTCACAAGTGGAAGTTGAACAATGAGTACTCATGGACAAAGGGAGGCAAACATCACACACCGGGCCTGTCAGGGGGTGGGGAGACAGAGAAGAGATACCTTTAGGAGAAATACCTAATGCAGATAACAAGTTGATGGGTGCAGTAAACCACCATGACACTTGTATACCTATGTAACAAACCTGCACATTCTGCACGAGTATCCCAGAACTTAAAGTATAATTTAAAAAAAGAAGAAAGAAAAAAAAAAAAACAACTCAAAAAGCCAAATGTGAAAACTTTGAATCGAAACAATTTTGAAGTGCCCATACTGATGTCTAGTTCATCACTGGAAATAAACAATAGTTGGTCCTCCTTTGTGACTCAATCATGTGTAAATTGTTATTCTTATCATTTCAGTATTACTTACTAGTTGTGGGCTATTTCTTATCGTAAAGGTACTTTCTATTCTGTAAAGGAGGAATAACGGGAATAAAGGGCATTAACACCTTTATATTTGGGGTCTCTTTTATTGAAATGCTTGAATGTCTGAACAAATCACTTTAGTTGCCTTGGCTGTTTTTGATGATATAAGATTCATTTTTCTTGTAGTTCACAGTAAAATTTTACTTTAGATATATAAAATAATCTAGAGAGATTTCTGTTATGCAGATAGAGCTGTAAAGAGTCAAATGACTGTGTGTGCTAGGATTCTAACCCAGGGTTAAAATATTTTGTGTTAATTTCATTTTGTATTATTGAGCATAGTCAGAAAACATTTTCAATACTATGCTGATTTGTCAAATAAATACATTCTTGACTTCAATTAGAAAGTGAAAAATGTATGCCTTTATTATCAGAATTTTATTTATTATTTAACATATTATCTTTCAAGACTTTTTAAAAATATGTTCACATATTCTGAAAGTTAAAGTAGAAAAAAGTTCCTATCACCATGTAGATTTATTATAGACCTATTCCAGGTATATTCCAGAATTAAAAATCATACAAAGCAAGTTTAATTTAATAATTTACTAAGGGATTCCTGCTTTCTTAAAATAGCGAAGTACCCTACTACATTTGAAGTTCATTTATAGATTAGCAGGAACCTGATATGATTCTTAAACCAGAGAATCACACATTTTAAATCAAAACTAATTGTCTTAGTCAATAATACAAAACCCCAAATACCATAAACTGGGTAGCTTAGAAAAACACTTATTTCTCACAGTTTTGGAGCCTGCAAAGTCCAACATAAAGGCACCAACAGATTTGTTGTATGGTTGGGGGTTTGCTTCCCAGTTCATAGACCACTACTTCTCCCAAAATGTTCCACCTTCTAATACTGTCATCTTCAGGTTTAAGATTTCAACATAAGAATTTTGGACAGCATACAAATATTCAGACCATAGCCAATTAAATATCAACAATTAAATGTCAATTGGATGAAAGAAATTTGATGTGCACATATTCCAGAGCGTTATAAAATGAGAGGCACCTGTAACTCTGTTTCCAACAACTAAAAGTTGGATAACAAAATGTCTGTGATTTTCTTTTATTAGACCCTTTCTTTGCAGATTACTTTATTAGGGAAGCTGGGTGGTATAGAAAAGTTTGGGAGGCCTACAGAATTGTGTTCTCTTTTTATTTTTGACATACAGTAGTCACAAAGCCTTAGACAAGTTACATCACAAATAACACATATCTACAATGGAGTTATTAACTCCATCCTGCTATGCAGGGTTTTTGTGAACATTAAATGAGATAACTTAGTAAAGTTGCAATACAGCCATAGAGGCATAGTGGGTTTTCATTAAATATGGTTCTCCCTACTTTCTTCTTTCCCTCCAATCTTGAAAACCATATTTCATTTCTTGTCTTATTACATAAAATTAGGTTTTATATGATATAAATGTCTGATAATCTATAACTGATTAACTTTCATCAATTTCTATGACAAATATCAAATCCCTACCTTTACTATGCAACCCATCCAGTAAGAATACTGTGAGGATTTTTTCATATCTTCTTCTTTCCTCCTTTATCAAATAACAGTGATCCCTTTGGCACTGTGATGAGTGTTAACAATACCAAGCCCTACCCTTAAGAATCTCAGTTTCTAGAAGGAGAGATAGGCATATAAATAAATAAAATATGATTGAATAATGGTAATAATTAAAATACATGTAAAGTTTAAAATCTTCCTTAATTTTACAGTGTATTCTGTAAACTATGTAAAATATACATATCGAATTGATTCAGGAAATATTTACTTATTACCTTCTATGTGTTAGGCTTATGACATTTTTTAAAAGACGCAGATCCTACAAGACCATTAGGTTTCAGGGACTTTAATGACAGCCCACATCATTAATTCAAACCTCTTGGCTAAATGCAGCACTTGACTCAGAAATGTGAGTACCATCCTCCTGAGGCACCTTCAACCTGGCACTGGAAATCTAGCAAAGTGACTTGTGATAGAGATCCTTGGATCCTACTGTCCTCTTTCCTTTGTGCAATCCTATTATATAACCCTATTGGATTTCAACTGGAATAATCACTCATGGGCTTCTCTGGGTTCTCCTTCCATCTTCCTATAAAGCTTCATGCTAGTACAGCTCAGAAAGATACTTGATTTCCCAAAACTACAGAAAATGCAAATAATGCATAGAAGAGGAATTTAAAGTACCAAAACTGGACAATATGAAACCTGTGGCACAGAACAACTTTGAACGTGCCTCATACCAGGGAACCTGGGGATCATACTTATAGAAAAAAAGACATATCACAATAAGATACTTTTTCTGAGAGTCTTCATTGCATTTTTCCTTCCTATTTTTCACGGGTGTCACATTCTACACTCAACGTCTTCCAAACTGTTGAGAGATATCTTACTTCACATGACTTTTGGGTCAAAGAAGAGGTCCATTCAAGAATAATTGCCCCATTTTTCAAATAAAAAAATAACAATAAATTCAAAGATGCCAATGCCAACCAACCACTTTTTGAAACAGAAACTACAGTTTTGATATAAGGAGAATAGACTTCTGAACTTTTTGGTATTTTTTCATGATCAAAGACGCTTTGTCCCTAAGTATATCAAACTGCAAATAAAGGCAATCAACTCTCTGCAGTCAGGAAAACAAGACATAATCTTCAATTAATCATCAAATTCTGTTTAGTTGAATTTTTTCCTAAAATTCTTCCTTGAAACAATTATCCACTGTGCTGATTTTGTCTGTATTTTACTTATTTTGTTTGAATACATAAACATAATATAAACAGTGTTTTAAGTATTTCAACCAAATGATTTATTAATCATTTGTTTATGCTACTTAATTTTGTTTCTGATAGAGTGTTTATTGTTTGCAGTAGCTATATAATATTCTGAAATTGAAATCTAAAAATGCAATTTGAAGTGAAAAAACAAAATTTTCATTTTATGAAAATTGCAAAGTTTCTCAATATAATGATAAAAATATACTATGGGATAAACCATTTAAAGGAAGGATAGTATTTACCTAAAAATTGCCTAACAGCCTTCCATCATTTTGTGCTAGAAGGAAGACCAGAAAGTAATTAGAATTTACTTTTCGTTCAGTAAAACTTCCAAAAAAAATTGAATGAGAAAAGCCTGACTCCTTCCCCACATAAATACTGTATTAAAAGAATTGAAATAAAAATTGAACTCCAATAATTTTATTTAAAAAATTGATTTTTAATATGCGAAACAGTCTATAACATGGAACAAAAGGTCCTCAAAAAGATCATGGGAAATGTGTATTATAAAAAAACTACACAAAAACCCCAAAATTTTTGCACCAAAGAAATCATACTCTGAACAAGGTCTAGTGTGAGGCAGTTAGAAGGTAAAGACTTCACCTTGAAAAGAGTTCCTCTCATGGCAACATGGATTCTGCTAAACTTGAAGCAAGAACAAACATTAAAATTGAGTGGAATAATGGTGACATCACAAATACTTAAAAAATGTTTATAGGAAAAATCATCCAAAGAAATCAGCAGTTTACAGATAAATAACTTGTGTTAAGAAGGGATGAGACAATGTTGAAGATGAAGTCCATAACAACAGACCATCCACATCAATTTGCAAGGAAAAAAAAGTGTCTAGTTTGTGTCCGACTTAAAGAGGACCAACAATTAACAGCATAAACAATAGCTAACAACTTAGATATCTCAAATGGTTCAGCTTACAGAGTTTTGACTGAAAAGTTAAAGTTGAGCAAACTTCTCATTTAATGGATGCCAAAACTACTGCATCCAGATCAGCTACAGACAAGAGCAGAGCTCTCAATGAAAATTCTAAACAAGATGCCAAGCATTTCTTCAAAGAATTGTAACAGGAGATAAAACTTGGCTTTACCAGTATGATCCTAAAGACAAAGCACAATCAAAGCAATGGCTACCAAGAGGAGGAAGTGGCCCAATCAAAGCAAACTGGACCAGTCAAGAGCAAAGGTCATGACAACAGTGTTTTGGGATGCCCAAGTGTTTTGCTTGTTGACATTTGAAAGGGCCAAAAAATGGTAACATCTGTTTGGTTTTGAGAAAGTTAGCCAAAGCGTTTGTAGAAAAACTCCTGGGATGGCTTCACCAGAGAGTTCTTTTCCAACATGACAATGCTCCTGATCATTATTCTCACTAAACAAGGGCAACCATGTGAGTTTTGATGATAAATCTGTAGGTATTAATCTTATTGTACTGATTAGCCTCCTGATATCTTATTGTTTCCTAATTTTAGACAATCTTTAAAAGACATCTGCTTTTCTTCGGTTAATAATGTAAAAAATAAAATAAAAAAAAAAAACACTGCATTGACAGGATTAAAGTCTCAGGATGCTCAGTTCTTTAGAGATGGACTAAATGGCTGGTATCATTGTTTACAAAGTGGTTTAACTTAATGGAGCTTATGTTGACAAGTTTGTATTTTAATTTTTATCTGCTAATTTCATTTTTCAATGGTATTTCCAAAGTCTCCTTGTAGTTTTATTTGTAAGTTAGATAATAACTTATTGCTATATTTAAGGAATCATTATGAATATAGCTTCAGAAATAAGAATTTGTTTGTTTTGAGAAATAAAAAAAGCAGTCCCAGAGATTAAGTGAATTAATTAAATTTAAATAGTAAATATTCAGAAGGGTCCAGATTTTTGGATACCTGATATTCCCTGTCCACTTTAGCTATAAAGTTGCTAACATGGTTTTAATTAGTTAATACTCTGTGAGAACTTTAGGAAGAGCTTTGTTTTTCCTTTTGACCGCTAATGGTCAAAAGAAAATGGCGATATGAATACCATTAACTACTCATGTTTTGTAAAAAGTACGGCACAGAGCCCACAAATCATTTTCTTCTTACACGATAACTGTGACTAATGGCTAGAGTCTGTCTAGGTGTTGTGTTGAGAAAGATCCTGAAACCATTCTTCAGTTAGACAATCAGCAATCAATAGCTGCATGATCACAAGAAGTACAGTGATATTATGTATTCCAGGTATTTTACAACCTTCAACTTCTTTATTTTTTTCTGAGCAGTTACCTAAAAATCAACCAAATTACAAATCACTTTCATCATAAACTGGAAAAAGAAGTGACAGCACAGATCTAACATAATTTTAGATTTTATATTAATTAATACTTGTACATAGCTGTTGAATTAGCTAATGAATAGTCAGTATAATAATTCCTAAATCTACAAGATAAGTTTAGTGAAAATTATTTAAACAATCTGTGAAATGAGTGAATGGTTGTTAACATACCCTATGGTTTGAAACATGTATCTGCTTTCCTTTTCCAAAAGATAAAGAAGGATGGAAACACTAATTATGTGTTTTTCTAACATAAACTATTAATAAGGAAGTGATGACAAATACAATAATGGTGAAATTATGATGTCATTATCATAGAATATCCTTGATGCTAAATTATGATCCTTGTTATGTTGCATTCACATTTTTCAAAGTGAATTACAAATTAAATAATTATCCTCTTGAGTATCATTGCTCTGAAAACAATTTCTACACTTTTATTTTGGCAGTGTAATGAGTTGAGATGCTAAAACTTTGACCTGTAATAGGAAAAAGTTAAACTATAAAAAATGTATTAATAGTCACATAAAACAAATGTAATATTTGCATGTATATGTGTGTGTCTGTGCATACTTCATTATTAGAACTTTAGTACTCATATTTAAATGGCAGAGACCATATCTGCCCTATTCACTGAGCTATTTGCAGGCCTCAGTTATGCATAGCCATTCAATAAATATCTGACTGATTTTAGGTCCATATGCTAGGTAAGAGCTTTCATTCATTTATTCATTTAACAGCGCTTTAGTGAACATCTGAGGGGTTTAACAAATTCTGTTACTATAAACCAATAATTTACTTATGATATTATATATAAAGTATACTTATATTAATAATAATTGCTAACATTTATCAGGCACTTATGTGCCAGAGACTTAGTGCTTTACATGTGTTCTTTAATTTAATCCCAGCACAAAGCTATGTAATACTTTATTATTTTCATTTGTCTGATGAGTAAATCAAAGCACAGATGGCTTAACCATATTATGCAAAGTCACTAATTAATAAATGAGAAAGCTGAGATTTGAGTTCAGTCTCATTGTTGAGTCGGCCCTGCATTATAGCATAGTGTTATAGCTAAAGAGAATAGGGGAAAACTTGCTTTTTATTAATTTCATATTTGGAAATCATGTAATATGTTCAATGAAAGTAATATTAATTGTACTCATATCAATGATGACTGTATTACAGATACATTCATTGAATATAGAACAAAAATAAAAAGTAAATAAAATCTGCTATCATTTCTGTATTTATGTAACAAAATATTTTATTAACATGTTTTAAATCGTTTTAATTATGGTCTAGATAATATTTAGAATAAATATTTAATAATTCAATTATATTAATCAGGATAAATTTTACAACTCTTTCAAATAATTATTTGTACACCATGAAGGTACACTTCTCATCTCAATTAAAATCACTAAATGTGTTCATAGGAATACTAAACTTAAAAGAGCTATTTTAGTTCCTTAGAAGGATAAGCCTCTTAGGTAGGAGGATAAATAATCTTCAATTTCCTCTTCTGTATAAACGGGAAGCAAAAATAGTTATCTATTTCATAGGTTTGTTTTGAGGATTAAATAGTACATAATCAGGAATTTTAGGAATGGTTTATCCCCTGTGACACGCAATTTACCCATGTAACAAATCTGCACATGTACCCCTTGAATCTAAAATAAAAGTTGGAAATAAAAAGAATGATTTATATGTCTGTTTTTACTACTGGACTTTGCAGCAGAGTCTGTCACAGTCACATTTCTGTGCTCCTGTCCAAGCAGTCTTGATATTGAGTATATTTAAGTTCACTAATAAAGTTATTTCCCTATAGTGAGTGAAAAAACAAAAACCACAAATTGATTACAATTATGACAAATTATAAAACCAACGTTTGTGATGTGAATACATTTGCTGGATTATATCAACTATAATTATTAACTGTCATTACCTAATTATATGCATTAAGAGCCTCATATGCATTACTTATAGTGCCTGTTTTATGACACTTCATATTATTTCTAAAAATAAGTATATTAATTTCTTTATGGCATGAAGTTTTGATACACAGCAATTTGCTATTAGAATATGCTTGATCAAGGTTTTAAATTTAAACTTGAAAATTAAATTCTTTTTGTTTTAGGTTAATAGGTGATTTATAGAGAAAGCTAGATTTATCCTTTCAGGTTTATCTAACTATAGCATCTTAATCTGATTTTCTAGTGCAGCATATTTAGTCCCTGATCCACAGTTAATTCTGCCTCATTATTTATTTATTTATTTTATTCAGCATTCTTCTTTTGTTCTGTATTGATGATATATGGCAGAGAACATCTTTTAGTATACATGTGATTTCCTTATTTATACATATTAAATATATATATTCCATCATAAAAAAGTATTACTGGATCTAGGCTGCTACTAATGCCTTGGCTTTTTAGTTATTAATTGTAAGATTTACACCTTTTGGAATTTTCTGTCTTTTAAATAACCTATTTTAGGTTAACTATCCAAGAAATTAAGAAATGTTAGATCTGTTAGATTTTGTAAATCTTTCCTATCTATACAGGATGGTACATAAATCAGGATATTTCTTTTTTTGTTTGTTTTTTTTTGTTTTTTTTTTTGAGACGGAGTCTCGCGCTGTCGCCCAGGCTGGAGTGCAGTGGCGCGATCTCGGCTCACTGCAAGCTCCGCC
The DNA here is from genome assembly GCF_003255815.1 of Theropithecus gelada. Classification (NCBI taxonomy): domain Eukaryota; kingdom Metazoa; phylum Chordata; class Mammalia; order Primates; family Cercopithecidae; genus Theropithecus; species Theropithecus gelada. Next base: position 100,149,374 of record NC_037668.1, read on the forward strand.
TCCCGGGTTCACGCCATTCTCCTGCCTCAGCCTCCTGAGTAGCTGGGACTACAGGCGCCCACCATCGCGCCCGGCTAATTTTTTGTATTTTTAGTAGAGACGGGGTTTCACTGTGGTCTCGATCTCCTGACCTTGTGATCCGCCCGCCTCGGCCTCCCAAAGTGCTGGGATTACATGCGTGAGCCACCGCGCCCGGCCATAAATCAGGATATTTCTACCCAACAATATGAACTCATACATGTTTTTCAATATTTACATACATATGTATGTTTACATACATAAATATACACATATATGTATGTGTATGTAAATGTTGAAAAATATGTATATATGTATGTAAACACACATATATATGTATTGTTTATGCATCTTTTATTTCGTATTACCAAGACTCACATTTGATAATTGTAAATACAGTCAATTCTTATTATTCATGGTAGTTATGTTCTATGAAGTCACTGCAACACTACATCAGTGAAAACTACACTATTGTTCCCTGGGGGACATATAGGGTTAGAGTTCTGTATCTCCTGTTAGGTTCCTATGAGTCTGTGGTCACATATCTGTCAATCAATAAATATATAACATTATTCTATATGTCCTTCTATTTAAAGATGTCTTATTTAATATATATACATATATAATTGTTCATTAACATTGAAAGTAATGGTCAACAGCACTACAACTCATGCCTGAAGCTTACCTAACACATGCATTTTCTCTGTAAGATACATCAAAGCCTTTTTGTGCTGAGGAACACCAGATAGTGCTTCTGTATAATGTTTGGGGCCACTGTAAACAGTGAAATCACCAAAGAAAAGCACAAAAATACAAAAACCTGGCACTAGTTAGACCATAAAGAGTATGTATTTATAGTATGAGAATTGAAACAAGAAGAGGGAGCACTGACTTTTTTGACCTAAGACAGGAACAACAGTATTGGTCAACGTAAAATTTTGCTGCTCTTTATATTTCCATGAAATTGTCAAAAGTACAGATTTGGCTGATCATAAAAAATTATAGTCACTTTGCAAATACAAAACCTACAAATAATGAGGATTGGCTGTATGTTGTGAGCATTTCCATGCTGGAATGATCATTTAGCCCAACAAAATGTAATTGGTTGAGACATTATTAGACTAATTTTTAAATAATTTATTCAGTATGTCAACTAATATCAATTAAAGAAATGTATAAGTCCAAAAGAATTACAATACTATTTCTACTGAAGTAGTCTAAGTACCCTCAGGAAAAGTTTCTTCCACTTGCATATTCTATTCAACTTTTGAATCAGTGGCATGGTCATGGCACAATTAGTGATTCCTGAAAGCATGCAGCACACTTTAAGATATTATGGCATCAATTCATGTTTTAATAATTCAGATATATTTTGCAAATTCTCAACTAGGCATCAACTTTTAAATCACATTTCAAACTAATATAGAAGAATAATATTCTTGGCTGTAAGAAAATAAAAATGTTTTGCTATTCATTTAGAAGATTCAAAAACTAAATTTAAACATAAGAGAAATGTATTTAAATGAGAGAAACATTCAAACTTGGCATAAAATTCTTTCCATAAAGAGTAATGAAATATAATAATGATTTATTTCAACAAAATTACTAAGTAAATATTCCATTAATCTAAAACCAACTACATATTTCACTTTTAATACACGCTTCAAAAATTAAGTTTTGCAATCTAGTACTCTTAACAAAAGTTCCAAAAACTTAGTGATATAAAACTATATGCGATAATTAACTAACTCCTAAGTGCAGATAATTCAATATGCCATGCAAATTAAATACATTTTAAAAAAATCTAAATATTAATTATTTTATACTCTATTATGTTCTTACCAGTATTTGTCTTCTCTTGAAATTTTTGAGTTCCATTGTTAGAATGGCTTGAATTACAGTTATCTTATTGCAGAAAGTGTTTCATCCCATTCAAAAAACAAAAGGTATTTTATCTGTTCATTGCCTACTTGCAATAACCTAAACTAATAATTTTACTTCTAGTCTTTTTTCTCTCTCTTTCCATCAATTACTTTTCTAACCTATAATCCTGACTAGACGGTGGAAACAATTTATGGCCAACAAAATAAAATACAAATTATTGCCATTTATATTGTATTCCCATTGTATTGTATAAATGAATCTTAAACATCCTTTTATGATAACATCTTTGTCTAGTTTTCAAGCCTTACCTTCTGATTTGCCTCCTCTATGCATTGTGCTCTAACAATAATTTAGTAAATTTAATTCACTCCAAATCATGCTAGTTTTTATGCCTCCATGCCATGCATCCACTTTAGAATTCCTTGTCCTTTAGCCTGCCTAAAGATTGTCTATTTAAAAATCAGCTTAAGTATTTTCTTCTCTATAAACTTTGACCACCTTAAGAAATATGTTGATCATTTTTCACTTCAGAACTTTTAAGATCTATTTGCCATTGCCTTTATTATATAGGAATACATTTCCAAATGACTTAAGAGTATCTTATTGTAATAAGTCTTGCAAGCTGCTGATGGCTCTACCATTCTGCAACCTGGAGGGCAGCAGTCCCATGCCCACAGCTCCACTAGGTAGTGACTCACTGAGGACTCTGTGTGGGAGCTTCAACCTCCCATTTCCCCTTGGCACTGCCCTAGTACACAGCCATCTATGAGGGCTCTGCCCCTGCAGCAGGCTTCTGTCTGGACACCCAGGTTTTCTCATATATCCTCTGAAATCTAGGCAAAGGCTGCCAAGTGTTCTTCATTCTTACATTCTGCACACATATAGGCTTAACATCACTTGGAAGCTGTCAAGGCTTATGTCTTGCATTCCAAAGTAGCAGCCTGAGCTGTACCTGGGCTTCTTTGAGCCATGGATAGAATGGGAATAGCTGGGATGTAGGGAGCAGTGTCTCAAGGCTACATAGGGCAGCAGACCCTGAGGCTGGCCTACAAAATCATTCTGTCTTCCTAGGCCTCTGGGCCTGTGATGAGAGGGGCTGTCATTAAGGTCTCTAAAATGCCTTTGAGGCCTTTCCCCATTCTCTTGGGTATTCACACCTTGCTCTCCTTTAGTTATGTGAGTATCTCTGACAAGTAGTTGCTCCAAAGCCTGTTTAAATTTCTCTCTCAAAAATAGCTTTTTCTTTCCTTGACACATGGCCATGCTGCTAACTTTCCAAATGTTTATGCTTTGCTTTCTGTTTAAATATAAAATCCAAATTGAAGTCACTTCTTTGCTCCTGCATTTGAGCACAGGTTGTTGGAAGCAGCCAAGCCACATCTCGAACCCTTCGCTGCTCAAAATTTCTTTGACCAGATACCTTAAATCATCACTCTGATCTTCAAACATCCACAGATCTCTAGGGCAGGGGCACAGTGCTGCCAAGTTCTTTGCTAAGGCTAACACACATGACCTTTACTACAGTTCCCAATAACTTCCTCATTTCTGAGACCTCACCATCTTGGTCTTCAAGTCCATATTTCTATCAGCATTTTGGTCACAACCACGTAACAAGTCTCTAAGAAGTTCCAAATTTTCCCTTGTCTTCCTGTCTTCTTCTGAGCCCTCCAAACTCTTCCAACCTCTGCCCATTCCACATTTTCAGGTGTCTTTACATCAAGTCCTACCTACAGTACCAATTTCCTGTATTAGGCCATTCTTGTGTTGCTAGAAAGAAATACCTGAGACTGAGTAATTTATAAAGAAGAGGGGCTTCATTGGCCTACAGTTCTGCAGGCTTTATAAGAAGCATGGTGCCAACATCTGCTTGGATTCTGGGGAGGCCTCAGAAAGCTTACAATCATTGTGGAAGGCAAAAGGTAGCAGATGCATCACATGGTGAAAGCAGGAGCAAGAGAGAGTGTGTGTTGGCAGGGAGAGGTACTGCAGAGTTAAATGACTAGATTTTGTGAGAAGTCACTCACTACTGTGAAGACAGCACCAAGCCATGAGAGATCCACCTGCATGACCCCAACACCTCTCACCAGGCCCACCTCTAGCATTGAGGATTATAATTCAATATGAGACATGGGCAGGAACAAATATACAAACTATATCTCATTAAGAGAACTAATTAACCAATAAATAATCAATATTTGACTTTCTTATCTAAGACTTGTATTTTATTCATTTTTTGACATGGAGTCTCACTCTGTCCCCACAATCTTGGCTCGCTGCAACCTTCGCCTTCCTGGTTCAAGCAATTCTCCTCTCTTAGCCTCCTGAGTAGTTAGGATTATTGGTGCTTGCCACCACACCTGGCTAGTATTTGTATTTTTAAGAGAGATGGGGTTTCGCCATGTTGGCCAGGCTGGTCCCAAACTCCTGACCTCAGGTGATCCACCCGTCTCAGCTTCGCACAGTGCTGGGATTACAGGTATGAGCCACCATGCCTAGCCTGAAACTTCTATTTTTATTTATTTATTTATGTATTATTAATTTTTTTTTTTTTTTTTTTTTTTTTAAAGACAGAGTCTCGCTCTGTTACCAGGCTGGAGTGTAGCAGTGCAATCTCGGCTCACTGCAACCTCTGCCTCCTGGGTTCATGTGATCCTCCTATCTCAGCCTCCCTAGTAGCTGGGACAACAGGTGAGTGCCACCACACCTGGCTAATTTTTGTATTTTTAGTAGAAACACGGTTTCACCATGTTGGCCAGGCTTGCCTTGAACTCCTGACCTCAGGCGATCCACCTACCTTGGCCCCACAAAGTGCTGGTATTACAGGTATGAACCACGTCTTCTTATTACATAACCCTAGAAGAGTTTAAATGCATTATTTTATTCTATACTTTTTAACCATAGTATCTGGAAAGGTAGACTTGATTGCTACTCCATTATTCATTTTTACAACTTCAAATTAAATATGACATATTACTAGGGTCTTAATGATTGTGTCCCCCAAAATTCTTATGTTGAAACCCATCACTTATGTGAGGATATTAGGAAGTTGAACCATTGGAAGGTAATCATGTTATGAGAGCAGAGCCTTCATGAACGGCATCAGTGCCTTTATAAAAAAAAAAAGGCTCAAGAGAAACCCTTTGCCCCTTCCACCATGTGAGAACACAGCTAGAAGGTATTATTTATGAACCAGAAAATGTATCATCAATAGACACTCCGATCTGCTGGAATCTTGATAGTGAACTTCTCAGCTTCCAAAACTGTTAGAAATAAATTTCTGCTATTTAAAATCTACCCAGTTCATGGTATTTTTGTTATAGCAGCACAGATGGGCTAAAAGATGTTTATTCTTCTTATGATTTGTCTCATCAGCCTCAGTAGATACGTAAAATTATGACATGAACTAAGTAATTCCACAAATATTTCCCGGTAGCTAATTATGAGCTTAACATGAGCAAGGAACTATATATATGGGCCAGAGAGGAAATAGGAAGTAAAGCTCTTGACCCAAAGAAATTCAGATGCTAACACATGAAAGACAAGATAAAAAACAAAGCAAATGACAATTTGTTGGTCACACTCAGCCATGTGGCCAAGATTATAGGTACTAAAGGATTTCACAAAAAGGGAGATGAATGTGAGAATCGAATATTAAATAAAACTTAACATTTGTTATGAAATTTAAACTGGATTGAGTTTTTGAAAGGAGAAAGAGGGAGGAGAGATGCAGTTCCCGGCAAAGAAGAACAGGGAAAGAAAAGGGAATACCATGCATATTGCCTGGAAAGAAGTTATTCTGATATCTTTCTCAACGAATACAAAGCAACTATTATTTTGTACATGACTCCTTTTTGTTACAAATGCCTCAGATCTTCAAGCAACATTTGACAGATCTGTATTGATATCAGTAATGACAAAAACCTCCCTTTTACTATATGGGATGGTTAGTTTTATGTTTTAACTTGGCTAGGCAGTCTGGATTTTGCTGCGAAGAAACTTTAGGATGTGATTAACATTTAAATCAATAAATTTTGCGTAAAGCATAATGTGGGTAGGTCACATTGGCCTCCTACACAATTCCACCAATTGAAGACTATCAGAGCAATTATTGAGTTTTCCCAAAGAAGAAGAAATCCTTCTCAATACTGCAACATACAAACCCGGCCTGCGTCTCCAGTCCCACAATATAATAAGGCAATTCCTTAAATTTCTCTCTTGCTTGCTCTCACTTCTTCTCTCCCTTCCCACCACGCCCCTCCAAGCCTCACCCACATCTTCAACTGATTCTCTTCCTCTGAGGAACTCTGACTAATATACTACTCCTACCTTTCTAACATTACTGTTTTCCCTACCTAGTCAGATAAAACTATTTTAAGCTTAACATATACAAGCATATTATGATATAATATGTTAGGAAAAAAATGACTCTTTGTAAAAGGAGCTGCTCATTTGTTTAGGAAAAAACAATGAAATATTTCCTTCAAATAGTAAATAATGAAATTTAAAAGAAATATGAAAAACTATTAAGTCAATCTACTTTCATTTGCCACTATGGCTAAGAATAGAGCAATACATGGCATAGAATATTGTTTAAAAATCCCAGAATCCTGTAATATCTTCGTACATTAAAGGGGCTTTAATAAGAAAATGATACAGTTAACTGTGAGATTCTTTGTTCATTTTTATCAATATCTTAAGGGTGATTGCATGTGCTCTTTTTGACATAATTAAAATCTCAGCCACTGATACATATTCAAAGCAATATGGAAACCAAGAAGAATGTGATTTTCCCTGCCAGCAGCAATCCGCAATAGGGCTGTATCTATACAGCCTAAACAGCTCACCCCCACTGGGAAATAGCAACCTCCCCATTATGGAGATGGCATTATTTTTCAAGATGATCTGCTCTATGTACTGCTACCCAGCATGCTATCCATAACTCTCCAGATAAATTGAAGGGACTGAAAAATTTATGAACTCATGAATTCTTTTCTTGTAGGGAACCCCCAGTCGAATTCACCAGAGGATTTCTTATGCCTATGTGAAGATCCTTTGGCAAAACAGAAAATGTGTGGGGAGAGTAATGGGACATTAAAATTGACTCCCATTTACTAGAAATTCTCTTGTGACTCTGTATGAGAAAAAGTAGACTATGATCATATTACAGCTTTCTAGGCTGTAGTACACCTTAAAGATATCATATAATATGGTTAATCCACTATGTGTTTTCCTTTAGTAGTTTTACACTGATTTTTGAAGTAATTATTTTAAACAAAAATACGCTTAATGTATTATGTAGATATTTTTTCAACGAATCATATCCATTATAAAAATTAAATTAGTATAAACATTAATAGATAATAGTTACAAAGTATTTCAGAAACAGACTTACTCAAAATCACATAAAGTAAAGGACAAACACAAATTATGTCATCCCTCGGTATCCATACAGGGTTAGTTTCAGAAACTCCTGGAGATAGGAAAATCTGATGCTCAAGTCTCTATATAAAATGGCATAATATTCGCATATAACCTACCCTCATCCTTTCATGTACTTCATCTCTAGATTACTTATAATACCTAATCCAATGTAAATGCTATGTCAATCACTGTCATACTGTATTGTTTAGGGAATAAAGGCAAGAAAAAAAGTCTGTGCATACTAAGTATGTACATAATCCTTGATTTTTTTGCCAGATATTTTGGATCCATGGTTGAATTTGCAGATGATGAACCTACAAAGGACTGATTGTACACATTATTTTGTTTGATTTCATTATACCTTTACAATAAAATATTTTTCTTAGATTTCTTCAAAGCAATTTTAATTTGTTCTAAAGGGTGCATTTGGCCAAACTTACTTGTTTACTCCTTCAGAAAAACCACTGATAAGAGAAAACAGTTTTCTTTAGAAAACTTTCAGCATATTACTTTTTAATGTGTGGCTATCACAGAATCTTGGTTACAAGTAATTGACTATATCAGTACATTTCTTCATTAACCATATTTTATTTGAATCTTCCTAGAGCATCCATTTGTGAATTTTTACATGAAAATGTATGCAAACTAACTTTTTTTGTTGTTTTTTGAAACAGTTTTGCTCTTGTTTTCCAGGCTTGAGTGCAATGGTGCGATTTCAGCTCACCGCAACCTCCACCTCCCGGGTTCAAGCAATTCTCCTGTCTCAGTCTCCCAAGTAGCTGGGATTACAGGCCTCCCAAGTAGCTGGGATTACAGGCATGTGCCACCATGCCCAGCTAATTTTGTATTTTTAGTAGAGACAGGGTTTCTCCATGTGGGTCAGGCTGGTTTCAAACTCCTGACTTCAGGTGATACACCCGCCTCAGCCTCCCAAAATGCTGGGATTACAGGAGTGAGCCACTGCACCCAGCCTTTAGCCTTACTTCTTAAAGGTTTGTCTAGGGAAGTTAGGGAGTTTATTCAAGAAATAGTATTTTATGTCTCTGTGGACTTAATGTTAAATCCCTCCCAGAGCTCAAAAAATATTTCAAACTATAGCATATCAAGTCTTAAAACCACAAATTTGGTTTGATAAACTCACATCTCAACATCCTACTACAGATCTGTAACACAGTTGTTGATTTCTCTTCCTCTGTAACTAAGTTACATTACTTGAGTGGACTCTATAGTACATATATTAACTTCAGAAACATTTGTAAAGAAGGTGAGGAATATTTGTGCACGTATACATGAGAGAGAAGGTGAGGGAGAGAGACAGAGAGAGTAAGAGAGAGAGGAGATACTTTCAATGTAGTATTTCTTGGGCATTCCAAATTCATCAGGATGCGTGTCCATTTGGGGATATAGACTCTCTGAAAGTAGTATATTATTTATACTATTTAACATATAAATTTATGGATCTGATAGTATATATCTCCATATCATTCTGTTCACACCTCTGAACAGGGCAAGGTGAAATTTTTAAAGTTTAGAAAGCAATTACATTGCGAAGAACAATGAATTGGTGTTGCTTACTAAGATACATAAATTTGCAGGTTGTTTTGTTGCTGCTGCTGTTGTTGTTTTCATTTAAAGGATCTTTAGCCTCAAGAAATAGTTTGGAAAGCATAGACACTGAGAAGACTTCCTTTAGTTGGGTGCATTCGCTCTTATAGAGCTGAAGATGTGGAAATTGTTCAAATTATTTGAAAATGTGGCTTCAGAATCTACACTGATTTGATGGACAGAGGGTTTTTTAAGATATTGGACAACATAATGTTCCATTGCCTCATTTGTCATCTCTTCCTATTGTCAACAAAGAATCTCTAATAGTTCTATTTTCATTCTCTCTCTTTTGGAAATACTTGAAGAATTGAAAAGTTCACATTAAGATGCTTTTGGGACTCTCTAGGAAATCTTTCCATCTCATTAGGCTAGATGCCCAGAAGCTCAGGCAGGGAAGTCAGACAGTGAATTTCAGATCAAATCACAGAATCACAATACTTTCATGGAGTGACAATAAGCCTGAAGAGGGATTAAATAATAAATCAACACTCATCATTACTTCAGTATATTATTATTTCTGCCATATCCTGGAGCATAGCCAATATGGGTCTTTTCCATTCAACTACAGAAAAAGAGCGTATGAAGAAAGAAATAGGAAAATAAGCTAGGAATACGTAAGTGTTCATGCAGAAAGTGATAAGTACTGGAACACTGTTACCAGTAGAAATGAAAATGAGGAATCTGCAAGACATTTCAAAGGCAATGCTAATCAAATAGGTATAAGAAACAAAGTACAGGAAAAACTAATCCAATGATGGATGCATTTAATTGAAATCAATATAAATATTACTTGAATTACAAGATTTTAGAAGAGATTAGCAATACTGCATCGATGATATTAAAGTGGATATTTCAAGGAACTGAAATTGGATCTTGGATGTGTTGCTGGAAAAAAAGATGATCAGTAAATAGACACTAACTGAAGCTGAAATGCAAAGATTAATTTAATAAGTCATAGAATTTTTTAAATCCTACCAATTTACAGGTAATAAAATAAAACGTTCAGTGATTACAAATGGTTTTCCCCAGGCCAATGAATACACTGTCCAAAGCCGAGTTGGATGACATCCTCTAACAGTAACTAGAATGGCCTACATTATCTCCTAACCCAAATTCTATATATAACCCAAGGTCCAATTCAAATTTCATCACACTTCTATGTTTCTATATCACATGTACTACTTCTCAGGATTGAAGTATTATGTATTGTCTTTGTAATGTGTTTATTATGTAGTACAATAATATCTCTTTCATAGGTGTATTTATGGCTGATACAATTTGTCCTAGCAGAACTGTACGTATTTAGGAGATGGTCCAAAAATGCTTGCAGCCTAGATGCAATAATTGAAGGAGGCGCTTTCCTGCCTTTGATATCAAGTTAAAGTTCTGAAAGACTGTTGTGCTTTCAAAAATGACACCATGGCTCCCACTTCATGTACACATTAAGAAAAAGCATTGGGCCGGGTGCGGTGGCTCACACCTGTGATCCCAGCACTTTGGGAGGCTGAGGCGGGTAGATCACGAGGTCAGGAGATCGAGACCATCCTGGTTAACACAGTGAAACCTCGTCTCTACTAAAAACACAGAAAATTGGCCGGACTTGGTGGCAAGCGCCTGTAGTCCCAGTTACTCAGGAGGCTGAGGCGGGAGAATGGCATGAGTCCAGGAGACAGAGCTTGCAATGAGGTGAGATCGTGCAACTGCACTCCAGCGTGGGTGACAGAGTGAGACTCCATCTCAAAAATATATATATATATATATACACACACATATATATATGCACACACACTACATATATATATGCATATATGTGTGTATGTGTGTGTGTGTGTGTGTGTGTGTATATATATATATATATATATATATATATATATGTGTGTGTGTGTATTTCAATAGCCAGGACAATGTTGACATTTTACATGAAATGCTTTGTCATTTTCTTTCCATATACTTCCAAGATAAGTTATATCCAGTCTTTGTTTAAAAACTTCTCTTTCATATTACTTATAGCTGATTTTTTTCCCCAGAAACCTTACAGCTATTCTTATTTCTTCATATACCCCTTTAGAATATTTACGCACCCAGCTCAATAGATGTATTAAAAATTTATAAATGTCTATCTACATTTTAATATATTTGTTTTTGATGTGTTTTCCACCCATTATCCACATTAGATTTTCTATTTTCTCAAATGCTCAGACAATATTTCATTATGTCAGCCTGTCAATTCTATTTATGGTTCATCACAATTACTATGCCTTGAAATGAAGTTGATGTATTACGAAAAATGAACCTGTGAACAGGGACATTTTTAACTAGGAAGTACAGATAAGTTAAATGTTCTCTTTGTGTGTTAATCTATTATGCACACCATTGCTAATAGAATTTCATTTACTGCAGAATATTTTATTTTACTTTCAAATAGTTGAAATAAAAATAATAAATAGATCAAATCTTAATTCAGAATTCATGAACACCTATTATTTTATGTTCAGCAACATTAAATGATAGTTGACACAGCTATCATTTAAATGATAGTTGTTGAATAGATATTTACTGAATGAATGAATGAATGAATGAATGAATGCATATTCAGAATGCAAGAAAGAAAGCACAAAAGTATCTTCATTCACTTTGGGTGTTAATATACTCTGACGCTTGTGTGGTACTTAAGATTTACTTATTTAAGAATGCCTACTCTGGTTTATCAAAAAAATATATACATATAAATTTTTTGAGATGGAATCTTGCTCTGTTGCCCAGACTGGAGTGCAGTGGCATGATCTTAGCTCATTGCAACCTCCGCCTCCCAGGTTCAAGCAATTCCCCTGCCTCAGCCTCCCTCGGTACCTGGGACTACAGGCACGCACCACCACACCCAACTATTTTTTTGTATTTTAGTATAGACGGGGTTGGCCAAGATGGTCTCGATCTCCTGACCTCATGATCCACAGGCCTCAGCCTCCTAAAGTGCTGAGATTACAGTCATGAGCCACTGTGCCCGGCCAATACACCTTAATTTTAAACCACTAAAGCTTACATGTAATGTGTTTATTATGCAGTACACTAATATCTCCTTCATAGGTGTATTTATGGCTGATACAATTTGTCCTACTAGAACTCTATGTATTTAGGAGATGCTCCAAAAACGCTTGCAGCCTAGATGCAATAATTGAAGGAGGAGCTTTCCTGCCTTTGAAGTCAAGTTAAAGTTCTGAAAGACTGTTTCTACATGGAAATGTAGAAAACATTATATTTGCTCCAAATTAAATGATAGCTTAAAATGATATTAAGTCCCAATCTAGAAGTTTGTATGACATGTTTTACATGGTAATTGTACAATAAAACGATCAGCAACAAATAGAGCTAAATTATTTAATGCACTCACTAATAAAAATATTAGAAACTGGAAACAATTGCTTGGTAACATATACTTTATAGAACAATACACAGCATCTGTTTCCTTTACACCTTACATGAACACCAAAACATTAAGTCTTAGTAGCTTGCAGTTTAGTTTAACAACTGAGCATGCATTGCACATACTGAATAGATTTTCACCTTTTCAACTGAAGAGTGTTCACCAGATGATAATTAATATCTGCTAAGTGCTCTTCAGACTAACATGATATCATCAAGAAATACCACAAAAGTGTTGACACAATGCTCGTCCAGCTGGAGATTCCAAACAAGTCTGTTTTCACTGCCATTTATTGAAAATTGTATCTATGCACCAGCTGGCCAGATCCTTTTCCTCTACCCCACTCTCAACAGAAGAAAACAAGATTGTGCTTTTTGTTTGTTTTTGTATTGAGTTTATCTAGTTTAAATTGATGAGGTGGTAGAAAATACACATTTGAAATTAAAATTGAATTATGAATTATAATCACCCTAACCATGTAAGTTCATTACTTTATATATATCAAACATAAATTGTTTCCTAACATGTAATTCATTATTGCAGTTCAGAGAAGGAGAAGAAAATTAATGAGCTAAAATATAGGTAAAAACTAGAATATATATTCTGTGCATAAACAAAAATGTTAGTGCTATTTGCTGTTATTTACCAAATTTTTGTATACCTTATTAGAGAAATAATACAGCTTAAATATATAAATTTGAACCTATATTAAATGAGAAATAAAAATGGAATGTGCATATAAAATCCATGTAATGACGTTGTAAACAGAATAATTTCTAAAGTAACACAAACTCTAATTTAAACCCAAATTAAGATCTGTGGTTTAACTTGGAATGTGCATATAAAATCCATGTAACAGCGTGGTTAACAGAATAGTTTCTAGAGTAACAGAAACACTAATTTTACCTAAATTAAGATCTGTGGTTTAACTTCTTAATCTGCATTTTCTTTGGCCAAACCATTAAGAATAGCACGTAACATTTCTTATCTAACAAGGCTGGATGAGAACTGAGGGGGAAAAAAAATGTGTGAGTTGATTTACACTGTTCTTAGCAAATAGGAAGCACTTTAAAAAGGGGTAACTGTTATTATTAATATCATCATTGATTTTTATAAAAATAAACATATGTAACATGTTTGTTGATATGTATGTCCTCTGTCTCAAATGCCCCTCCTCCATATATTTAAAGATCTACTTATATTTATTTCCTTTTTACAATTAGTAATTTTTAACAACACAAATAAAGTGAAGGGGCAAAAGGAGAAGGCAACTTAATGGCCACCTTTACCGAAGTATTTACTTTTTATTCACTGCTTTGGGGGTACACGTCTCTTTTGTGCCCTATTTTATCTTCCCAGCCCTGAGAAATGTTAATTCTAATCTGAGGCTACACCAATTACTTAATTGATCATTCTTCCCTTGGAATCAAACCCTGTGAAGACCAGATATCTTAAATTCATAAAGAATGAAAATCCAAATATTACATACTTAAGAGTCACTTCCCCCAGATAAATCTCTGAACATTTTGTGAAAAAAGAAAAATCATGTAAGCTTTTCTAACTTGGAAAAGGTTTATTTTAGTCATTGTTTTATGGCAGATATGAGATAAGAAGCTTGAACTGTCCTAAGTTGAGAATGACAATAGATCTACTGTCAAAAGGATCACAAACAGATATTCCCTAATATTATCCTTCCCTAATCTCCATTCATGCAGGTATTTTTAATTTGTGTTCCATGAATCAAGGGCCACTGGGCTATGACTCGGGAGTTCTCAACTCAGGGTGATTTTGTCTACTTGGGGACATCTGACAATAACTAGATTCCTTTTTTGGTTTTCAAAACTCAAGGAGGTAGTAGGTGCTACTGGTACCAAGGGGGTAGAGGCGAAGGATACTGCTAAACATCATCAACACACAGGACAGATCCCACAACTAAGAATTATATGGCTAGAAATATCAATAGCCCTGAAATTCAGAAACTATGGAACGGGCTTTTAGAGGTACGTGACGGTCGTGTGTGTGTGAGTGAACATTCAGCAACCTCTAGCAGGGCATTGTTTCATTAAGGTTATTGAGAAAAAAATATGTCCCCCAAATGTTTAACTAATGCTGACTTACAGTGAAAAATGCTGTAGAAAACAGAGCAGAGACAAAGAAGAAATACATTATACATAAATAAGCTATTGACAATTAGAAGATAAAATTAGCTAGACATTGAATTCCACAGGGCAATTAAATAACTAAATTATTATATGTAAGTTTGTAATGCATATATACAGAATGTAAGTCCTCAATTTTTTTGAAACACTATCTTAAAAATTCAAAATGATAATGAGTACTGAGAAATAGCTTATAATTGAAAACTAATCTATTTATAAATTCTCTATAAATCTACCTATAAATATACCAGTGTATTTTTACACATTAAAATTCACTAATAACTTTTTTATTTTCATGAAAGGAACAATATATAGGAGCCAATAAAATCTCATTTCAGTTTGCTTACTAAATAGCAACATGACGTTGGTTATTTTATCTTTTAATTTATAATTCTCCATACCTTCATTAAGCAATTCATTAAGAACAGGAAGAAAAAAATATGGAAGGTCTTCCAAAAGGCACCTCAATATAAAATATGGTTTTCTGCTGACTTCCAAATCTTTTACACATTTTAAAATTATCACGTTTGCATCATGTGATCTGAACTATAACAAGACCAAACAAAATGTTTTATGACTAGGTCCTATGAAGCCAAAATTTGCAGTGCAAGATATGTCAGTAGTTACCAAGTATATAATATCAATATTTTAAAATTACATTAAAAACAAGGAGCTATAGATTGTAACTCAATTCAATTCAGTTGACATGAATTCAGGCACTGTGCTAGGTGCCAAGGACACAACAGGCTTCCTGAAGAGATGTTTAACGGATAAGGATAAATCGGGCATGAGTCTAGGTGCCACCTAAGGTGGATAATCTCCTTTATACACTCTTTTACTTCTCTTCTTCTATACATTGAAATTTACTATATGTTCTTCAAACTCCCTTTTTCTGTACACAATAATGACTCTTTGTGATAACTGAAGACATATTTTTCTATTAACAAGCCATCATCTAAATTATGACAGTGATTTTTAGTATTTAAAAGCTACATCTCAAAATTAGAGGGAAAGTTTTTTCCACCTGTAATTAGAGAAAAAAGTTTTACTAGTGTATTATATTCCACAGCAACACAGTGCATGTTCTCAATGAATCAAAGCTATTACGGAAAGGGAGCTTATACATGGAGAAAATACATCTCATTACCTCCTTCTAAAGGGTATCATGTCTAGTTAATAGACCCTTACAAGAATATGAACATGGGGAAGCCTAACAAGTGCTCTTTGACAATAATGAGGTACACATAAAACTATTCTTGTATATGATTCTATCTCAGGCAAAATTGCTATGCAGGTAAAGTTTATCTTTTGTTAATTCTCACTTTTTTTTTTTTTTTTTTTTACTATTCTTATTCCTCTATTTCAGTAGTAATTACTCCAATTTTTGTCAGATGATTTTTGTTTGTACATTTGTTTATTTTTCTCAAAGCGGTTTCTAAAATAATCAGTTTAAATATAACTTTAAAACAATAATAAAAACTTAATCATTTACTATGTATTGTACACTGCACTAAGTGCTTTATACAAATTTCCTTTTCTGCTCCTTAGAGTAACCCTAAGAAGTATGGAATCATTCTCATTTTATCGTTTTGAATCATGGTTTTGAGAAGTAAACTTGCCTAAAGTCACAATAGGAAGTGAAAGAATCTAGATTACTCTCACTTTGAAATCTGTGAACTTAAAAATTTTAGCTTCCCACAAAGGGTTTTTATATAGTATAAAGACATCCTCCATCCTTGGTTTCAGCCAAAATCAAGATTTTATTCTTTATTGATAAGCCCAATTTTTACAAAGGATATTTCTGAACAGAAACTTTCTTCTCATTCATTAAATTATACAATCTATATTCGTAAACAATGTAAAATAATTTACTCGTGTTTACTAAGCGCTTACTATGAGTCAGGCACTGTTTTTAGAATACACACGTTTTATAAAAATAAGTCCTCACAACCATTCTATAAAATATGCACTATTGGCACATGGGGTTAAGCACTTCGTCCAAAAGGTGGTAGCAACATTATGATTTAAAATGAAGCAGTTAACTCTAGAGATGACACTACACATCAGTATGTTCCACTATTACTCTGTCAGATACTTTTCAAACTGACTAATTTGCCCTAGTAAAATGAACTATGAATGAAACACAAATTTTCTAAATAGTTGCTCAAATTAGAATATAATATTTTAAATGAATTCCAGTTGAAATTCAATACAAATTCACACTTGATTCAGTATTTCATGCTACAGTAAGGGAACCACATTCTTAAAAACTGACATTTACATGCAGATTGCATAATTACATTTCTTTCTGAAAAGTGAACGAATTACAAAAATTAGTCTAGAAGCGAAATATAATTAAAACAATTATTGAAGATTAAAAATAAGCAGAAATGCAAACATAAAATGTTTGACCATATTAATACAGATATTTCTGAAATTTCTAGATATAGTTATAAGATTATGGCTTTTGTTTATATTATACAGTGAGTTGAATTTTAGAAGGATCACAAATGAGCATGTTATAAAAAAATCATTTTAACATTTTTGTTCTAGGAGGAAAAAATCATGCTTTGCAGTAATAGCAAAGTAAACAACAGTCAGAATATGAGCGTAAACAGACGGCCATAGAATAAGGTGACATTAAGTTGGTACTATAAATGATGAGAGAGAGCTTTTTCACTATCCTTTCAGATGTTTAAATTTATTGTCACTTAAGTTCATAACCAATTTGGAGACCAATAGTGTGGTTTTAACACCTAGCATAAGGTATTATAAATATTTTCAATTCCCTCACATTTTAAAATAGAAATTTAATAGGCAAATCTTCTAATAAATGTATAAGCATGTTTCTCAAACTGTATTATGAAGAACACTGGTTTAAAGAGATACTTCTCAGAAAAAAAAAAAAAAACCCAAAATAGTTTTATTAAAACTATAGATTTGCCAAAATAGATATTTAACATTGTCATATTAAATTTGAAAGGCTTTGTAGTTAAAAAATTATGTCTAAAACATTTTTTCTATGAACAAAATTTCATTGAGTACCAATTGTGGGGTCCGGCACCACTTTGGCAATGCTTGGCATGAAGTATGCAAGGTCCCTGTTCTTACGCAGAATTAGTGGGATACTACTCAGCCATAAAAATAATGAAATCATGTCTTTACAACATGGATGAAACTGGAGGCCATTATCCTAAGTGAAATAATTCAGAAACAGAAAGTTAAATACCACATGTTCTCACTTCGAAGTGACAGCTAAACAATGTGTAACATGAATATACAGAGTGGAATGATAGACGTTGGAGATCCTAAAAGGTGTAAGGATAGGAGCAGGTGAGAAATACAAAATTACCTATTGGGTACAATGTACTTTATTTAGGTGATGTATACACTAAATGCCCAGACTTTGCCATTACACAATATCTCTATGTAACAAAATTGCACTTGGACTCCCTAAATCTATTTGCTTTAAAAAGAAGGGGAGAAAGACAATAAATACAGTATCATGAAAGAGCATATCATGTCCTGGAAAATGGGTATCTTACCATTGGAATGGGAAGCTATCCTAGATTGGATAATTGGGTGGCAGGGCATGCTTGCTGAGAAAGAACCTTTTACATGGAAACATGAGTGACAACAAAGCCAGAATGGTATTTCCCTTACTTACATAAGGTTGGGAAAGTGAAGTGTAATACTATATGGAGAAATTATGATTTCTATAAAGGGAG
Organism: Theropithecus gelada; assembly: GCF_003255815.1. Lineage (NCBI taxonomy): Eukaryota > Metazoa > Chordata > Mammalia > Primates > Cercopithecidae > Theropithecus > Theropithecus gelada. The sequence goes on from NC_037668.1 coordinate 100,167,610, forward strand.
TGGATTGGGAGAGGAAGCGGTGCCCTGCCTGAGTTCTGGAAGCTTTCTCCTGAAGTGAAAGCTCAAATAGCACTGGTTTCCTTCATAGTAACAAAAGAAATCTAATCGGAACACAATGGGAGAAGAATACACAGGGTTCATTACTTTTGTCCTTATTAAAAAACTATTTTCTTCTGTTGCTGTCTGTTTTTCCTGTTTCCACTTGTTTACCTGACGTATATAATAAGCTTTTTGAGGACAAGAGATTTTTGTTTTTGTTTTTTCTAGTGGATTCCAGTCATCTAATAGAATACTCTCATATACTAAATGCTTAAACACTATTAGTTGTATCAATGAATAAATCATTATTATCTCCTTCACTCAAAAAGCAAAGATGTTTATAAATATCAAATTATAATTTAAATTTCTCTCCATGAATGTGCAATAAAGGTACATATATGCTTAATTAGTCGTATATTATTTGAAGATATGTGTCTTCTAAAATTATTTGCAACAGCATACAATGTTTTTTAAAGCAATCTTATAAAAAAATCTGAAGATCATGTTGGTCAGTTAAACAAAAAGTACTTTATTATGTGCATACCATAAATATTTTTACTTAAAATACGTAAGTGTATATTTATGTACCAGTCTTAAAACATCAGGTCAGCATCTTTTCTTAGTAACTAAGGGACTAAAATTCCACACTATATTTCTTCTATCACACACCACTTCCACTAAGATTACCATATTTTCAGTTCCTTGTTTTTCTTTTTTTTTTTTTTTTTTTTTGAGACGGAGTCTCGCGCTGTGTCACCCAGGCTGGAGTGCAGTGGCGCGATCTCGGCTCACTGCAAGCTCCGCCTCCCAGGTTCAGGCCATTCTCCTGCCTCAGCCTCCGAGTAGCTGGGACTACAGGTGCCCGCCACCACGCCCGGCTAGTTTTTTGTATTTTTAGTAGAGACGGGGTTTCACCATGTTAGCCAGGATGGTCTCGATCTCCTGACCTCGTGATCCGCCCGCCTCGGCCTCCCAAAGTGCTGGGATTACAGGCTTGAGCCACCGCGCCCGGCCGTTCCTTGTTTTTCAAAGAGGAATGACAATTTAAAGACATTTATGAAGCATTCTGAGAAGTCATCTAGGTTTTAATTATTTTCCTCCAATTTTTTTTAGTTACCCCATCTACATATACTTAAATATTATTAAAAATAGTTATTTTAAACAATTACTTTTATCTAGTATTTTCAAATAATTCAACTTTGTAGAAACAAAAGTCTTTCTCAACACATTCATATTTAACCGACTCTGCTAATCTCAAAAGGCAACTGACAAGAAAAGTTTATAGTCATATTAAAGAGAAGTTTACTTACATGCTGTAGGCATCAGATTTTTTTTAGAAGATAAAGAGTGCTGATCATATATAAGTCAGCTGAAGGAGTTTTTTAAAACATGTTGATTAACATCATGTAGATGGATCAGCATTCCCATTAGCAGTCCCCAAAAAACACCATTTGGAGAAATGTTCATCGAGAGTGATCAAAGAGCTCTACTTCTTCATTCTTTGAAATTACCTATGCAAGTTGGATGTTTTAGTTCTTTGAAGTGAATAAAATCTGCTGTTGAAGTTAAATATATGCTTAATAAAAGCAACCTTAAAATTGTTTCTTAAAACTTGTGATGAATGTAGTCAGTCAAAACAAAACAAAGAGAATGTTTAGAATGTAAAGTTATCTATACTTGAACAGTTTCCGTTCTAACTTTCTTGAATTGCTGCTATGTAAGCATATCTTTTGGCGCGCGCACACACACACACACACACACAAAACAACTCTCTCTCACCTCCTATGCCCAAATTAAGTGAAGTGATAAACAAACAAACAAAAACTTAAAAATGACAATGAAAAAAGATAATGGTGATGTTATGTGGTGGGAAAATAATAAGTAATTTTCAATATAACATCCTTTGCCTGATTTTCTTATCCCTATGTAGATCCATTTCCTCTTAGATGTCTCCATTATTTATGTAATACATATGTTCACTGGAAAGAGTAAAATATGATGGGGAATGGAGCACAGAAGGGGAAACGGTGTTTTCTGGAAATTAGAGGTATCCCTAACTATGACAGGCATATTCAAAACAGAGGGTAAAATAAAATCAAAAGCTGTTCTGGAGTCCACTGAAAATAAAATAGAATCTGTAATTCTGAGTAGTTTATGTCTGTGTAATCATTAATATGAAGACAAGTATACAGAACAAGAAATCAGACTGAGTTCCAAACCAAGCTTTGATATTTACAAGACATATTTATTATTCATAACAAAAAAGAGGTCTTTAAACATCTAAGCCTGTGTTTATTCATTTGTAAAACTGGAATTTTCACACTTGTTCTGCCTCCCTCATAAGCTGTTGTGATATTTAAGATAATATATAAGCAATACAACATTTTAAGATACAAATATTATTTCAAAGATATGAAAGAAATGTTTAAATTTTAATTTAAAAGTTGTAAGAAATATTTACAATTATATCTTGATCCTATTTTAGTGGGATTATTTACTTGCATTAAATAGCTAGATATTCTATATTAACGTTTTAAATATAGAAATTAGTCATTATAAATGATTATATTTTGAATAAAGTCATATTTCTTTTTTGACATCTCTTATGCTGAAATGTCTTTTATTATTTGTTATCCAAATTAAAATAACATATATGTGGAAACTAAATAATTTTATAGCAGTATTTTAGTTCTTAAAAACTTTTCAAATATTTTATGATATTTAAATGAATCAATTACTTTTAATGACAGAAAATACAGCCCCTACTAACACGTATAAAACGTTTAATAATGAATAGACTTTCTCAGTAATAAAGTAACAAGCCTGCACATTGTGCACATGTACTCTAGAACTTAAAGTACAATAAAAATAAATAAATAATCATTTAAAATGATAATGTTTTATTTCTTTGTAGAAAACTACCGTTTTGAAAATAAAGAGAAATCTAAAAAATATACCAAAGTTTAAGTTTTCTACAGATGGAAAACACATTAATAAGAAATTATTTTCTTTATCTTTGTCACTTTGAAGATTGTGTTAATGTAATAAATCTATAATTATTATAAATTACTGTACTGAATAACTTTTAGATTAACTGTCATTTCTTCATAAAATAGTTCAATAGTTGCAAATAATTAAACATTTTCTAATTAATCAAAGTTGAATAACTACACCACACTACTAATTTCTGTATATCTTACATAGCAGATTTCTTTTCTCTAGGCTACAATTACTCTAAACTCTTGGACAATCTTTTTGTTTTAATTATGCATGACTGCTGATAGCTGTTTGCCTGTTTAACCACCAACTTATCTGATGATGCCAACAGAAAATCATTCAAAATAATTTGGGTATTTTGAATAATATATTAATAAATATCTTATGTATCTTACATATAAATAAGATATATATCTTATATATAAGACTATAATCTTACACATAAATAAGATAATAAATTGACCCTTTCATTAAGAAGATAGTTTTGTTAGCCTTTAATTTTAATTAATTTTGTGATACTAAGGTCAATCAGCTTCAATATTTCCATTAATCTTTGAGTACATCAAAATTCCTCTTTTACATTTTTTCTCTAAGAAAAATAACTGAAATGTAAACATCCAATTTAATTAAACAACTAGGAATTAATTTGAGCCTAAAGTATGAAACTTATATACTACAGAATAACAAGTCAGTTGTTAAGTGTATTTTAAGCTTTCGAGAAAATGAAAATATATTCAATCAATAAACTATTGAATGCCCCACTAAACGGTAATATACCCTGTAGGCACCAGAAACTAAAAGTTTTTATCTTTAAAACCAAACTAAGAATTATTTGTTTCTTAAATCTCTAAGGCATGCAGTATTAAGCATACCTGCTAAGAACTTAAAAGATATTTGAAAAATCTTCAATGAGCTTCCTAGTTTTATAAATTTGAAAAACAATTTTCTTAATAGATTATACACATCATAGGACTATCATCATTATCATAACAGAATATTCAAAATAATTTTCCAACTCTGAAGTTTATTTGATTAGTCCTATCAGCTGGGACTTCATTCTTCTTCCTCACTTATGATGTCCTATTTTATAATCCCCTATTCAAAAAAATACTACAGTATGCACTCTAGAATTCAAGTGATTTTATAAAGTAAAATTCCAAAAATAATCTGACTTTCAGATAGCATTACATTTTTTAAATATAGCACCTTACTAAACTCCTAAGATAATCTTTTGTGAGATTTCCCATCCATGTTATTACATCATCATAATGTTATTGATATTAACATTTTCTGGGAGTATGGCAACTATATTTACAGAAAAGTGTGCCCTTGGCCTCACAAAACTTCTGGTGAGTAACTGACATAACATTGTAATGAACTCTAAAAAATGGAGATGCCAATACATATTTACTTCAACATATATTCCAAATGGATCTATGTAAACTATGTTAAATAATAACAAACTTTAATAACTTAATAAATTAAAAATGCATATGTACCATAAGTACATACACTGTCAGAAACTAAACATGGTAAAAGATTCTACTGAGAGAAATACGTTTTTTATAGATTCACTTACTTATTTCTACACACCAAGCCTGTTAAAGGCCTTAAGTGATACTAAGGCAATTAAAGTAACAGTTCTTTCTTCACCAGGTCTATAGCTGGGTAAAAGTCTTTTATAAAATATGTATATAATTAACTAAAATACAAGAAAGGAATTTCTTTATCTTCACTAAACACATTTTATCACATCTTGTGTTAAATGCAGGGTAAACACATTCACTATGTAAATACATTCACAAATGTGTGTAGGTATGTATATACATACATAAAAATCTAAAAAATGTACCAAGTATATATAAATAGAGACAGATACACACACACACACAAACACAAATTTGGGAATGAGAAAAAAATACCATTGAGCTAAATTTAGAGAATAAATAGAACCTGAAAATTATTAAAATTCTTTTTTTAGAAAATCAATTGATGAGAAGGAGAATGTCCCACACAAGAGAGGGCAATAGCAAAAGGTCCTATCTGAAATAAAGAATAATTAGTAAGTCCCTAAAGGATACTGGAGGGTAAAGAGGTAATCATGTTATCAGAAAACTTTGATGTTGATTGCTATCAGCTAATTCCCTATAATATCGATGAAGGTTTATTGTTAATATTTAGAAAAATCATACTAGCAACATTTGTTTATTTCGTACCAGGCATGATGTTGAGGAGCTTACAACGTTTATCTCATTGAATTCTTAGAACCTATTGGTTAAGCATTATCATTAACCCATTTTACAGTGAGGTAACTGATCGGAATCAGTTTCCTCACCCAATTTTCAAAATAGTTCATAGAAATATGCCACTATTTGCAAGGACCCCATCTCACATACACATGCATACGTAACTGTAAATAGAAAAATGATGAGGCTATTAAAGGGTTTTATGAGAATTTTGAAATAGTAAGAATAATATATTCTTATATAGGAGAAGAAAGGTGAATAGGAATTTTAATGTGAAAAAAGAATATTATCAAGAATTTTCATTTTAGTGATGTCCCCGTAGTAATATTATATACACTGTGTCCTACTTAAAGCTGGACAATATGGAAAAGTCCAGATATTGTCTGTAAGAAACTAGTTATATGTATCAAATATGAAGAGAATTTTTGAATGCCACAAGAAAATTCAGAAAATCAACTCACCAATTACTGAAATTGCTAGAGAGAAGGGTCATCCATTGTGCCCATTTGTGTTAAAATAATTGATAAAATAAAATCACAAAAGCACGAACGTGCTATTTCAATGAAGAATTATTTGCAAAAGAATTAAAAATATTGTTTGCTTTGTTGGTAAAATAAAGCATCAGGTATCCCTTACACATATCATTTCAACCAAGAAAAAGGAAAACACAAGTCTATTGAAAAAAGTGTAGTATAGTAGAAGAAACACACAACGATGGTAAAAAGATTATGATGCTAACAGAAGAAATAATGAAGAAAATAAACCTTCACAGACTTTCAGAATATGTCAAAAACTGATGATAAATTTAGAGGAAAATCCATGTATAAAAGTATTACAGAGAAAACAGTATGAAGGACAAGCATCTCAGATGAAGAAAAAAATAAGTCCAAGAAGTAGAAACAATATGTGTGAGATGGTCATCACGTCTTCAGATACACTCTACTCTTCACAGCATCAGAAAGCTGCCTTGAATTTAAAATAGGTGAACCTCAGAAGTTATTAGCCAACAGAATACATCAAGTACAATATAACACGTAACAATTTCTTTAACTAGATTTTTCTGGCCATAAAATATAGCTGTATTACAGGAAGAGGAGGAAGGCAGCATAAGAAAGACAACTGATAACGAAAGAACACGAACTGTGTCTGACACTGCTTTTGGCATATTCACGAACGTTACTATAGTGATCACAATAAGTATGGGAGTAGCTTTCAGTATTTCCATTTTATAGACAAGAAAACTGAGTCTCAGAAAAACCGAATAACTTGCTGTGGCCACTGAGCTAAGAGTCAGTGAAGCAGAGATCCACATGTAAGTTTTTTATAACACACAACAGTGTTTGAGAATATAGACTGAATTACAATGTAAATTCAATAGATAGGAACTTATCTCTTATCATCATTGGATCTTAAACTCACAGAAAGTGGATAGCATACTACAGGGACTCAATGCATAAATGCAGAAATTGAGTGAATGAACTCCTGAAATAACACATTGCCCATGGGAAAAACTATACAATGAATGGAAAAATACACATTTCCAAAGAAAGAAAGAAAAATTAAAAATCAATTCAAGGATTCTAGAATTTAGAAAACATTCTATACAAATAGAAATATACAGGATTAATAATTTTAAATAAATTAATGCTGTTGACTATGTCTGTTATATTCTTATGTACAGCCAAGTGAGATAACAGACTAATATAAAATTGATAGAATAAACAATATAAAATGGAAGGGTGTAAGCATGCGAAGAAGGAGCTAGAACTGGGTTATAAAGGTTTGAAAGCATTTTTTAACAATATGAGACAAAAATAGTACTTTACTGGGAAAGCTTTGGATATATAAAGCAGCCGCAGCCATCGTAAAATTTACACTTCTCTTGGGTACACATGCAAAGTCTCTAGAAGAAGGATATATAAGCACATTTTAAAAGATTCTTAAATTATGTACTATTGGATACAAACAAGTTTTCAATTAGGCTATAAACTATATAAACTACTGCTACCAGCTAGCAGAGAAAGGCAACATATCTAATACGCTTGATATTTTTCATTGATGGCAATTAAACATAAGACTCTATAACTTACTACTGACATGTTATTGAAATCGGAGTACAAGGAACTTTTATAGGTCTCTGAATCTTTGGATCTTCCTATCTTGGGAAATAATGGTGCTTAAAATTATTGGCTGCCTAACCCCTTTCAAAGGAGTGAATCAAGGTGATTCAGCTGTTCAGAGTTATATCAGGATGGACATTCAGATGATTAAACTAAGGACTTGGAATACTATAACAAGGAACTACTGATTTTCATTTCTTTTAAGGACTAGAGTATACAAAAAAGCTTCAGGACATATTGTGGCTTTTGAAAGGAAATCAGCACGAGCCTTGGAGACACACAGGCCTAGGATCAAATCATGGTTATGCATTAATTGCTGTAATAAAGTTTGGAAAATTACTCAGCTTCTATGACGTTGTTTCCCCATTTGTAAAGTAGAAGAAGTAGAGTTTGTTGTAAAGATTCATTGCAGTGATCAATACATAATACCTAACTATGTGTGATGTTCAATAGCTGTTTTTTCTGTTATGTTATTAATAGCTTGTAATCATTAAAGGTGGAATCATTTATGGATGAGAGATTTTCCTCCAGAATATCTATAGTAGTTTTAAAAATTCACAATTTTCCTATCTACTAAATGCATGTGACCATTTAATATATATGCTATATATTAAATATATATGCTATATATTAAATATATATGCATATACATTTAATATGCCAAATATGTAAGCTCATTTAAACAATTTCACGTTTCCTCAACTATAGAACATACTGTCTTGATGTTTTTAATCACTGTAGACTTAGAAGCTAAAAGGCAGTTGGTGCTCAGTAAATACATAATAAATGAATAACGAAGAAATTTTTTGTCAATTGTTTTGATTTCTTTTAGTAAGAGGTACAAGATAATGAGAAAGGCACTGGGCTTGGGATGAAGGACTTGGATTGTAATTGTGGCTCCGCCACTTCCTAACAGTTCCACCTGGTTCAAGTTACCTTCCCTTGCCAATCTACTTGGCTATAAGAGTGGGAAAGAAATAGTTTATTGTACATAGTTGTGAACGTATGTTATATATGGTAGATGTTCTGGGACTGTGATTTCAATCTGAATCATGATGTTGATGATGGCTCCACCATCATGACTATAAAACACTATGCTGTGCATTTTGCAAATATGCAGAATTAGGGCAAGCATTCATACATAATTCCAAGCTTTAATTCAGTATATTGCCTCTGGCAACAATGGCAATGTATAGGGAAAGTTCTTGCCCATACCTACTGCTTCTGAACTGCATTGCCTTCAGCATAACCTACAGATGCCCTGAGGAACCATAAGAATATATCTAATCCTCAATAATTATTTGCTACACTATCCAGAATCCAGAGTTTGCTAATTTTTTAATGCTAGTCCTCTTATCAACTATTCCAGTGTTATCACGAGCTGTCATATCTTCCATTCTAAACTGTCACAAATGTTCATCTTCATCCTCCGACTCTTTCACTGTCATTACTTATTTCTAATTACTTTTACTTCTTCTCTTCTGTTTCTTTCCATTTCTCACTTAAGTCCTTATTGCTTCATGTGACCACCCAATTATAGTGCTCTGTCACTTCTGGTAAGTGCATCAAATCACCATCAGTCTGTTGAGCATAAAATTTGTGATTCCATTTCTTTTGAGTGCTCTGGGTCTGCACCCTAAGAGCTAAAACATTTTTTAGTGTGTTTCTACTTCCAGATGTGAAGCCAAGTGCCAATAAATTTCAAAGTGAGATTAGCAGAAAAAAAGCAGCATAAAATTATTAGTTAATGTACTTTTAGTACTTACTATGTGTTACGTACTGCCAGCATTTTATATGTAATATCTCATTTAACCCATTTGCTTCTGTTGCGGAGACAAGGCTTTTGTTCAAGGTCACATAGCCAGTAAGTACAGAAGCAGGAACTCAAGTTCTGATTGCTTCCATTCTGGTTGCCTCAAAGCATGAACAATTTCAATAAAACTAAGCAATTATGATAGATGATAAACTGTGCAAATACGCAAAAGTAACTTCACATCTAGAATAATTTGTGAACAAAAATAAGTAACATAAGCATAAGAAAGAGATGCAGAAGACTTTTCAAAGATGTATTATAATCCCTCAATGATGTGAATAGATTCTTAGAAGCTGCAACTTTAAGTAAAATAACATACAGCAGGTGATTGAGTAACATCATTTTGTTCCATGTTGTTTTCTTATAATGTTGAGGAAGGAAGAAAGCTTATTTTCATTATACATCATTTTACTTAAGTCAGAGTTTCTAAAAACTTATCAACAACACTAAATGAGCGCTTACGGTATATCTAATCTCCTTTTGTGAACATATTCCAAAAAATGGCCCCTGACCCAATTGCAGGCCAAGGTATAAAGCTGCTATGTATGTTCTAAAATAAATATAGACTAGTAACTGAGAAGGAAGACATACACCTGCATGAAAAACACAATTTTCAAACTTCAATATGTACAGTGTATATTACTTCATCATGGAAAAGTGATATGATTCAGCTGTGCACCCACCCAAATCTCAACTTGAGTTGTATATCCCAGAATTCCCACATGTTGTGGGAGGGACCTAGGGGGAAGTAATTGAATCATGAGGGGCTGTCTTTCCCATGCTATTCTCATGATAATGAATAAGTCTCACAAGATCTGATGAGTTGATCAGGGGCTTCTGTTTTTGCTTCTTCCTCATTTTCTCTTGCTGCCACCTTGTAAGAAGTGCTTTTTGCCTCCCGCCATGATTCTGAGGCCTCACCAGTCACGTGGAATTGTAAGTCCAATTAAACCTCTTTTTCTTCCCGGTCTCATGTGTGTCTTTATCAACAGTATGAAAACAGACTAATACAGAAAATTAAGGGCTTAGAATTATTTCAGTTATTTAATAATTATATGAAATTAAATATATTTTCTCTTATTATACTTCTATATAATGAAATGTCTGGGCTTAATTCTATGTCATCCCAAGGGATCTAAAGTTTAAGGTAATGTGATGAGAAGTCACTAATACAGCTTAAAATGCTTTCCTCCCTCCCTTTCTTCCTCTTCCCTTTCTCCCCATCTCTTCTCCCATTCTTTCACTCAACATTCAGGTTCTGAATACTAATAATCTACCAAGCACTACACTAAGTAGTCCACAAGCCATTTTCTATTCAACTGATCATCAGCCAAATACACTAATTTGAAAATACTTACAAATCAAATATTAGGTATCTAAATATAGTCTACTGTAAGAAATATTCTATTTATAAAATTAGAAAAACTTTATGATCTCTTTATTAGACACCCTTATATTACAGGATAAATGCTATTAAAGAAAATATATAAAATATCTTCTGATTACAGCTCTTATATTCACAATATCTCTTAAATTCATTAGTACTTCTAAATGTAACTTAGTTGCATGAAAAGAAAGGGGTTTCTGAAGACAATGGAACACATATTTTCCATGGCTCTTTAAGTTATCTAAAACCTTTACATACTTTATGGCAGTAGCCACAGCTTTAAACACACACTAATACGCACAGAAACTCTATCAATAGCATGAGCATGGGCACTGGACCTATGTCCAAATGACTCAGAAAAATTCAGTAAAGAACAACTTTGTTCTGGACTAAAAAGGGTTATAAACATCTTCCTTAAATTGAGTAAATTACCAGCTATCTGGAAAGTACAATGAATTGGCTTTTATTCAAAAGAGCAACATTTAATGCTGGCAACACTGCCAAATTCCTCCTTTCCTCTATTCTTCTTTTCTTAGAGAAGGTGATTAAGAGACCAATTCCCATGCCAGCTGAATGCTTATAAGAGCATCAAAGGTCCTCTGTCAGGATTCAGAACTTGATATGGCTTAGAAACCACTACACCAATAGATAACATCCTCAACATTATAAATCAAAGCCATATGACCACATTAAAATTCTATCAGCTAGTATCAATACACTGTGGTTTATAAAGTACTGCTGACCTACCTCTAGGAGATGGTTAAAATGATACAAAAGTTCTGCTCTGGTTTGGGGCTTGTAGCTACTTTTTACAATTCAGTAAAATTGTAGCAATAGCAAATTCCTTCTACCTTTGTATCCTTACTGATTTCGTTTAATTAAAGCTTTAGGAGAAAGGAAGAGAAGGCTCCATAAGTTGAGGTAGAAACACAAACAAATGTTAGGAGGCCACAATAGAGATTTTGCTATTTTGAACTGTTCCTGCTATCTGTTGATTATAATTGTCAAGGGCAAAAGCCTTCCTATACAATGTAAAATCTGAGATCTTCTTAAAATTATAACTACATTTCAAAATCTTACAACTAAATCATTACATTTCACACTTTTCTGCTTAAACCTACAGTAAGAATACCTTTGAAATCTTAACAAAGCACATACACACACACACGCAAATACACACAAAATAGAAGTTAATCAAAGAACACTTTGCCTTTCTTATGTAAAATGCCTTATATTTTAGAACATTTTATTTAATAATACCTTTAGCAAGAAGTATATTTTCTTCAAAGTAGACTGTGTCCTGTAATTTAAAGACACTGAATATTTCCAATGTGTATCTCTTAAACCACTAAGACTTCTGCAGGAATTACTTAAGGCAGGGACTGTTGATATATCGATTTAACAAAAAAAAAACACTTAAACATTCATTTCTTCACTTACCCTTCCATTTACTCATTAATTCAAAAATTAGTGGATATTGGCCTGATACATGAAAGCTTCTGTGCTAAGGCCCTACAGATAGCTGAATGAGCGTTTTACCACTACAAACCCGTGTGTTTTTCTAATCAAAATTAAAATAGCAAAGAAAAAGAGAAAATACATATTTGCAAAATATCAATTTCTATTATTTATTCATAAAGATCTTATAAGTTATACCACTTTTTTCTGTAATATGTACAGCAGAGTAATTAAAACTCAATTTGATAACGATTATTACTGTGTAGAAAAATCTGAGATTTTAGTCTCCAGTCATACGGGAAGTTTTTGTTTCTGCTGGTTAATTTGAAACACATAAAATATCTGACAAAAGAAAATGTGAACCAATTTAACATTTCCTTTAGAAAAGCAAAATGACAGGTAATAGGATACTCCTAGAAAAAAACACGATAAATTTTATTTTTTCATATGCATAGAAAGTGACAATGACAATCTTTAATCTATCAGTGAGCTTCCAGAGAAATGCAATGAACGATATCAAGAAATTCAACTTCCGGCCGGGTGCGGTGGCTCAAGCCTGTAATTCCAGCACTTTGGGAGGCCAAGACGGGCGGATCACGAGGTCAGGAGATCAAGACCATCCTGGCTAACACGGTGAAACCCCGTCTCTACTAAAAAATACAAAAAAATAGCCGGGCGAGGTGGCGGGCGCCTGTAGTCCCAGCTACTCAGGAGGCTGAGGCCGGAGAATGGCGTGAACCCGGGAGGCGGAGCTTGCAGAGAGCTGAGATCGGGCCACTGCACTCCAGCCTGGGTGACAGAGCGAGACTCCGTATCAAAAAAAAAAAAAAAGAAATTCAACTTCCTTCCAAATTCAGAAATCCTCTCTAGAGCATCCCTGAGAGAGAGTCATTTAACGACAGTCTTAAATTATCATTTCTCCTGAATAATTACAGAAAAATGTACCAATAGTAGGACTCAATGACAATCGTTTATTTATATATGAACCAGACACCTATATAAGTGTCTTTTAGAAAGTGTTTTGCAGGAGCAAATGAGAAGGTCACCACATCATCTGATACACAGTTAAGAGGGGGCTTTCATCTATAACTCTAGCTACTTGACAGCTTGAGGCATGAGGATGGCTTGAGGCCAGGAGTTTGAGACCAGTCTGGGCAACACAGTAAGACCCCATCTTTAAAAATAAAAATAAAAATAAATTAGCCAGGTATGTTAGCACACACCTGTAGTCCCAGCTACTCAGAAGGCTAAGGCAGGAGGATCACTTGAGCCCAAGGATTTAGAGGCTACACTGAGCTATGATTGTGCCACTTCACTCCAGCCTGGGGGACAAAGCGAGACTCCATCTCAAAAAAAAAAAAAAAAAAAAGTGTTTAAGTCATGTGATGTCTATAACGTCTTAATTTCTGCAATTCTGAAACAAGATATGGTAGAAAAATGACTTGAGTTTTAATCAAAAGATTCCACTTGTTTGAGACTAATTCCTACAATAGTCAAATAGTTCAATTAGCAATATTGTTATGGTCATATACTTCGTAAAAACTAGAAACTTTTATTGTCACCTCAGATGTTATTCTATATAAAGAAAGACATTTAATTTTTATTGAATTCAATAGGCAACACTCTATGAATTGTCTTAGCATTTTGATCACGTATCTACAAGCAGGGTTTAATCATAGTTATTTTTGGCTCAGTAAAAAAATGTAACACTGTTATTGAATCTCATCAATATATGTTCATCAATTTATTTTCCACACATAGCAACATTATATATTTTCCTACTGAAATTATTGTTATATTAATTCAACATTTATTCATTTGGTTTATTATTAATATAATCTGTGTATGGATTAAAAAGCCTCTTCTTTTTTCTTTGTAATATGCCTCAATATTCTTACGGCTTAACTTCTATGCACGTTTCCTTTAAAAACTATTACATTCAGTGCTAGTAAGCAACATTTATAGTGCCACAGTCACTCAATCAAATATAATTAAAATCACAAAAACTATCACTTTTCACTATGTATCTATCAAGGTTCTACAAACACCACCATTCTGTATATTAAAAATGGGAGAATTTAATGTAGGAAATGTATTTTAAAGGGGATAGAATACCTGGGAAGCTAAATAGAAGGTGGTAAGATAACTCAGTGGTTAGTAACATCAGGAAGCCACTACTACTACTAGGTTGAAGGAAAGAAGGGATAAAGCAGTAAAGAGAAACACAGGGGCTAGTTATCAGTTGGAAGTTGAAACAAAAAAGGTTCCCATGGGAGATGAATACAGTGCTGTAAGCTGCCCAAAACAATGAAAGAGGGAAGAAATGCCCTAGCCCCTCACTTCATGATATTGTCCCTTCACCAAAAACTACTTTCCATTGGCTAATGACAGCCTGAAGATAGTTGGCATGGAAGACCGGGAAATGTAGCTTTAGGGATTAGCTCCAGCCTCCACCTGAAGGGCCCACCACCACTCCATAGCACAGAATAGCAGATGGACAAAGGATAGGTGTGGTCAATCAGGCCCAGAACTCACACAGACCATGACGGGAACATTTCTGTAAATTCTTTAGAAGTCAGGTATTGCAGTATTAACTTATTCTATGTAGCGATTTAATTGTAAAGCCTATCTATTTAAAATAAGTAGTTCATTAACATGCTTGTGTTCAAAGATCTATACAACTACATGGGTTTTTGAATTCTTCTGAACTAAAAAGATTGGGCAAAATAAATTTATCTAGAAAATTAAAAATATTATCTTATACTTTTATTAATAGTTGTGTACTAAAGTATCAAGTAATATATCTTGCCAATAGAACAGTTCTGCAAATCAATATAGGTAACATTTAACATTTATTACATATTCTAGAACATATTTTTCCAGATTGACCATTCTGATAATCCATTATCCCTCCTCTTTTTAAAAAGAAAAAAAAAAAAAGAACCCTCAGGATTTTAAAAATATTTCTTCATAATACTATTTAATAGACATATAGGTTTTAAAATAGTGCCTTAATGTCCTAAATTGAAAATATTTGTAAAGTTGAACTGAGCATTTGGAAAGTATAATGCATCAATGTGTAGGAATAACTCAACAGAAAATATGAGACTCTCAAATACTATTCCAAAAGTACATCATAATTGATTTGTACTGCTATTGGTAATTCTGTATTCTCACACAGAAATCATTTATTTTATTGTAACAGCATGCATTTCAAATCATAACCAGTTAATGTAGTCTAATAAAAAGGCAAATGTAGTGAACAAATAGGATAAGCAATCATAAATACTTGTCATATTCATTCATAAATTTACTTGCAACAGTTTTGTGGTTTCCAATAGTGTAGAAATATGCCCTAAGCAAAAACCTTCTTCCATATTACAATATCATAGTAGGATATCACATAACTTTCATTCAAATCTATTGCATTAAAATGACAAGAGTTGTGTTCAATTTTGCTAAGGTAAAAGAAGATATCACAATTAAGGAAAGAATCTTACTTTTTTCGATTAAAGCATGACAACCAGATAATAGGATATTTTGAATTCATATCAGAAAGGTGACTAAAAAAGTACAAACTTCATACAGAAGGGCTGAATAAGAAACCGATTGAAAAAAATTAGCTTAAAAATAACACGTGTTTGAAAAATGTGCAGGCACTGGGAGGATGTAAATAAGGATGTTCATAGTATTGTTTCCAAGGAGTATTAAACATTTTTGACATGTTTACATAACAGTATTTATTACTAAGGTAAGAGTAAAGCAACTGGTTCATATTAAAGTGACTGCAAAATGACTTTTTTAAGTCTCCTGAAATTTATGTATTGTTCTAGAGCAGAGTTATATTCCCCTGAATTCTCCAGTTCCAGAAACATTGGGTCCTGAAGCATAACCAATATGGTTCTAGCATTCCTGTTCTCTACTAGGTCAGCCCATGACGTATTAACTCAGATCTTCCACGTACTACAAAATACAACTCAAAAAATGTAAAAAAAGTTAATGTCTCCATACAAGATTAACAAGTTCTGTTAAGAATAAAATACTGTATATATTAAATGTAGTAGCAATTAAAGTCTATATTTAATAAGTTAATGGAAACAGCTTGTGTTTATAGCAAATTACAATGTATTTTAGACACCATATATTTTTTAAATACAAAGCTTAAGAAAGGGAAATATCAAACATTACTATATTCAATATCTGTATCATTAAATACTTTATCAAGAAGGTCCAAATAATTCAAGTGAATCATTCAGAAATTTAGCACTGAATAATATTATTAAAAGTAAGAAACATCTTTACACTTCATATATATGGCTTCACTAACCCTAAGAGACGAAGGTAAAATGATAAAAATATTAAAATTATTAAGTGGAATGTCATCATAAATCCTGTATTTAAGCTAAACAGAAAAGATGATTTATAAAATGACAGATACAGTTAGATAACAGAATGAATTTCCCTTGTGTATTATAACTGCACTTAAGGAAAGTTTTGTTTTTCATGATCCTCTTCTCAAAAACAGACATTCTGGCACTTAGGAAACAGAAATGTATCATTTGACCTTTAAACTTCTGTTTCATTAGCGTAACCACAAGCAACAGAGTCACTGACTGGCATGTTTGCACTTTAAGGCCTTTAGCACTTAAAATTATTTGATAACTGTTATGCCACTATTTGTTTTTTATTAAAGACACTGTGAGGAATATGTTACATTAAAAATAGAATATACTGTGCAAAGTTTGATGAATGATATCATGTAATTCGCTTAAGTGTTCTCCTGAGCACTTCATTCATGTATTTTGATGGGACAAGGGCGTATGTTTGAAGGGTAGAATTTTGTTTTGTTTTATAATGAGTTAGAGAATAACAACAGATATGGTTTTAAGTATACAAAGAAAAAACAAAATATAACTGTGACATTACTCTTGATTTAAAAAAAAAAAAAAATGCATCACCTGAGTTGCCTATACTCAATTAGTCCTTAAGCTCTATCTATATTGGTCTATGAGCAGAGGAAATTATCAGCTGTAGAGAAGTCAAGAAAAAAATAACTGACAATATTTAACGTTTTCTAATGGAGAGAGAATTTCTTATAAATGGATATGTTAAATTAGTTTAAAACCTACAGACAATGTAAGAAGTTCAACAACTAGATACTTCTTTGAGAATTTCAGAATTACTATAAGCAAATTGCTTTGAGTAAAAAGTAATGTAGTTCAAATTTCTATTTCATATGATAAAAAAATACTTAAAAACTAAAATCTAATTTGTTAGAAACATTATGGAGAAGACACAGAGACTCTGTTCTCTTCAAGAAGTTTGAAAGTCAAAAGTTCCCTCAATATCACAAAATGCAGGATATAGCATCTAAATGGATGAGGTACAGAGCACACAAAGTAAACAAGGACTGCACCAAACCAACAACACTGGAAATATATGGTCCCCACATATTAGGGAAGCTTCACTATTGGAAGCAATGAGTGAACTAAACATGAGTCTCCTGGAAGCAGAATGTGGGTCCAGCTATTTTCATTAACCATAGTATTTATTAAATTGTTGTTTGTTTGGTAAACCAAATGCCAGAATATATTATTGAAAGAAAAGCAGTCTTCTAAATCCTTTAGGGTGGAAATGGTAATGCTCACTACAAATAAGCAATATGTTGCTTACTACAAAAATACATATTGCAGCTCCCATGATATATGTTTGCAATCTCTGAAGATAGTGTTTTGCCCTTATCACTGTTGTTCAAACTTCTAAAACAAACTTAACATAAAGAGTACATACAGGCTTAATTTATATCCTCTCTGTGACAAAGAGTTTATCACTGTTACCAACAAAGAAAAGTTTTTCTTTTTACTATGTAATAACAAAGATATTAGTTACTTTTGTATACAGTGACATTTTTAATTCAAAACAAATTATTAAAAACATATGCATTCATGTATGTTAAAAAATATGATAGTATTCCAAATTTGAACTCATAAGCATGTTCCAAAAGGTGTAAGTCATATACCACACCCACATCATTAAATTTAAATATGTTGCATGATTCAAACAGAAACATTTCCCACTCTCTTTCACCTTAGACATGTCATGTACACTGATGTTGTGCAAGCCACACTTATAAGTCAACTACCACCCAGTGGAGAGAAAGAAGATCTTTCAGGGAAATGTGAGGTGGGGTGGCAAGGGGAGAAGGGAGGGTGATGGGAAAGAAATGAAGGAATAGGGCGTTTAGCTTTGTTGAGATCTAAGCTTTGGTGATCATCCATTTATATTTTCATAGGAAATATTTCCAGACTCCCTCTCTGCACTGTTGTTTAGGGTTAAAACCAGGGTATGGATGTTCATTAATGACAAACCACCTCAGAGATCAAGCTTAGGGGAAAGAAGGGAAAAAGGAAAAATGAGAAAAAGAAGTAAAACTGAAGACTGAAGGAGGGAGGAAGGTGGGAAGAAAGAGGCGACAGAAAGACATAGAAAGAGAAAAAGAGAGGAGAGCCAGAGTGAGAGCGAGTGAGAGAGGCAGTGTGTACACATGTGTGAGTGACAATGTGGAACAGAGAAGGAGAGTATGCCTTTTAAACAGTGAGAGAGGATCTGAATGTGGAAGTGTTTCTTAGAGCATGCAAGTGCCAGTGCATGTGAGGATGTGAGAGTATGTGAAGTAGTATGTTTATAGAAATAAGAGTTATGAGGGTGAGTAAATGGTACTGGAGGGGAAGAGTGACCATGCCTGCGTGTGCCACAGGGGTGGGAAACGGTATTGGGAGAGGGACGAGAAATGGGAGTCAAAAGCACAGGATAGGGACATTAAGGAGGCATAAAAAAAATTAACTAAAAGGAAAAGGGTTAAAAGAGAGGAGGAAAGGGGATTAAGTGTGAAGAACAGAAATTAAAGTCGTGGAGATAAAAATGAGAAAATATGCGAACAAATTTTAAAAAGGAGGGAAAAAACCGAAAATAGAAAAGGTGTGAAAAGAGATATTGGAGGGAAAAAGAGTTACAAGGAGGTGGGGAAAATGGTATAAGAGAAGGAAGAAGGAGAAAAGAAAGAAAAGAGAAAGCGGTAAAAGGAAAGAAAGATAAAGAGCAAGAAATCGAGCCTGAGTGTCCAAGTGAGAGGGAAAATAAATGGGAGCAGAGAACCAGCAGTTTGAAAGAGTCGCTTATGCTGGAGTAAAATAGAAACAAACCTTATAAACTTGTCAGACTCTCCAAGAGTACCCCATGACAGTAAAACAGAGACCTTGTGCATTCAGTTTCAAAGTGGCACCTGCCCCTCCTTCTAAACCTGACAGTTCACTCATCCCCAGGCTACTTGGCGTTCCGGCAAAGTGCTTTAGCATCACAAGTCCAGCTTGCTACCTGCCCCAGCATAAACGGGCCGGGGCTCCGGGAAGAATCTGCACCTGGAATTCTTGAGATGTGGTCTTTCCATGATGAGCACCACCAGCATTATTGCTTGTGTTATAAAGAAGGCAGAGAGGGTTCAAAGAGAGACAGAAAGATAGACCGAGACAAGTACGAAAAGCACGCCGTTCTTCCTACCTAAGCACCGCCGTGTCCCCTTTTCTGACCATCATGTTGTCCACGGCAGCCCAGGGGAAGTCCACACTCTGTCCAGCCGGGAGGCAGGAGGGTAGCAGGCAGCACAGGCTGAGGAGCACCGCCGCCAGCCACTGGTTCGAGCAACAAGCACCCTGCACCAACATCATCATGTCCATCCCTGCTAGGGCTGCTCACTCTCCAGCAGCTTTCAGCTCGCACTCCCCCACCCCCTGGTGCTGGCGAGTCTTCCCGGGAACCAGGCGGCGCGCCACAGGATTTTTTTTTTTTTTTTTTTTTTTTTGATGGGTGGGTGGGTTTCTTTTCTTTCTTTCTTCCCCCCCACTCCTGGTTGTTGGGTGTTGTTTCTCTCTTTTTGTTTTTCGGTGTTTTTGCCTCCCCCTCCTCCTCTTCGCTTTCCCTCCCTCCCTCCCCTCCCTCCCCCTGGCACCACACTACACCTCCTCTCGGTTGCTTTTGGCCGCGTCCGGAGTGTGTCTAATTCTCGGGCGGCTCGCACACCATCTAGCGAGGAGGCGAGCGCGCCGGAGAGTGAGGGAGGAGGCGCGGCGGCAGCGGAGGAGGCAGGGCGAGCGGCGGCGGCGGCTGCAATCGCAGCAGCAGCAGCAGCAGCAGCAGCAGAAGCAGCGCGGGGCGCTGCGCCGGCCGCCGGCCCCCGGGCTCGCGCGCGTTGCCAAGCGGCCGTTTCCTTAGCAACCCCGCCCGGGGACTGGGGATGGAGAAGGGGGGGTGGATTAAAAAAAAAAAGAAAGAAAGAAAAAAAGAAAAACGAAAGCAAGAAAAAAAGAAAAGAAAGACAACGAAAAAAATAATTAGGAGGAACTGTATCACAATTATGCAAACCGAGGGGGAAAGAGAGCCACCGTAGAATGAAGGCTTTCCTTACTGTCGTAAGCGCTAGAGGGATGCTTTGCTAGAAAAGTCTGCGTGTCGGGGCTGGGGTGAAGAGAGCTGAGGGGCGCTTTCCCTTCCCTCACCGGTGCGTTTTACCTCTCGAGGCACCGTAAGTTTGAAGTCCTCCAAGTTGTGGTCGGCGCCATCATGACGCCGGCGACTGTGAGTTGTTTTTTTGTTTTTTATTTTCTTCTAATCTCGCCTGGGTAACTACGCTGCAGTTAACGAGCAGCCAACTAGTTCTCTCTTTGCCTTTTCTCGGGAATAGGTAGGGAATGGTGGCGGGGCGCTGCTTTTGTGCGGGGACACGAGGAGGTGCAAGGCCTTACGGTAGAGCAGCTTGCGTGACTGTGGGGGTCGGCCAGTATGGATTGCAGGACGCCCCTCTTTCATCTGTGCGTGTTGACACTAAGTTGTGTGTGTGAGTAGGGGATTGTTTATGGTCAACATGGAGTGTGTGTGTGATGGAGAGTGTGTAGTACGCGCGAGGGCCAGCGTGCGCGCGGGGGCCTGTGCACGCGCGGCACGCAGGCGCGCTGGGAGGCACGGGGCGGGTCGTGCTGGGATGCAGAGTCGGGAAAAGACTGCAATCAAGTGTTTTAATTGTGTAGAGCCAGGCAGTCCCGTTATGTAAGAGGCAGTTTAACCCATTTGAGCCTATCAGATCGGCGCATCTGAGTCAAGGCAGGGTAGAGTTAAGGGGTTTAACGAGTCGCAGGGTTGTATTTCTTAACAATCTCCAAACCGGGTTGAACAGGCTTGCTCCTCCGCGGTGCGGAGCGGTAACCTCCGCTTCCCCATGCAGCAGCCCGGCCGCAGCTCGCCGGGCTGTTTTCAGCCCTGCCCTGGCCCTAGGCAGAAGGAGATACTAGGCATAGGGCCATCCCCTACTCTTTTTTTTCTTCTTTCCTTCTTGAACTCATTTCCAGATTCAAGATCCCTAAGCTTTTCCGGGCCATTTGCAAATCAATGCGAGAACCGAGGCTGAGTCGTTAGCAGCTACACCAATCAATCTTGTTCAGCGAGGAGTTGGGGAAGCAGAGCGGGGAAGTGAAAGTGGGAAATAAGCAATTAAACAATAAGCTCCCTCCCCCTCACCCCCAACTTTCTCCCTTCCTTCACCCCATCCCCCTTTAGCAGTCTTTGAAGAGGATTTTCTTTGCCAGATCCCAGTTCTTCTTCCTTTGGAGGAAATAAAGCAAAACCTCACAAGTACCTAACTCGTTTTCCATAATGCTAGCAGGGTCCTTTGGCAAAGCGCACCGAAGCAATACTCTCTGCAGGGGTCAGCATCCGGCTGCCTCCCCAGACTAAGCTCTTTACGAGGCAGGCAGGGAGTCGTTTTGCTTGGTGGTAGCAGTGTTCAGAGTGATTTTTATCGCCATGCACGGGGATATATGGGGAAAGGGAAGGGTTCTCATCACCTGTGACCACCCAGACTGGCTTATCGAAGAATCCTTAACTAGCAACACCTCCCTGCTGAACTGACACTCCAAGGCTGGGCAGTTAACGGAGACATTTGAGGCAGGAGTTACTGATATTAGTATTCTGCCCTAACTCTCAAAACCGACTCGGAAATTGAGAGTGCAATAGTTTCAACCGCATTTTGAAACATCAATAAAATGTTAGTCATTTGCGGATGAATGAAAACATTTTCTTTACCGTCTGGTATGCTAGGGAAATAATTGTCAAATGACAGACTTTCACTAATATCGATGCCAAATACCTAGCTAACACTGTCATCTTGTTAACTGCATTTTTCTATCTTGTGTGGCATGCTGATGGATAAAGCGTAAAATTATCTAGGGCAAACGGGGGATTAGAAGAATTGACATGTCACATACATGGGCAAAGCTATGCACTATTATTTAGCATTTCACTAGAAACGAGCTAGATTCTATTGAAGAGACACAGAAGGTATAGCTTCCTGCATTGTGACTCAGTTTAGTGCTATTTTAAGCAGGGATGGGGGTGCCAGCGTTTTCTAGTACAAGCTATGAAAAGCATCCTTTTCCTAACTGCTGTTTCCCAGAGATCTGACATCTTCAGTGTCCACGGGGGTGGTGTGGGGGTGTTAGGAGGAGGGATTTCTTTGACCAGGGATGGAGCTATGCAGCAGTTTTAATATGTACAACAACCCTTCAGGCTTGTAAACGGAAACTCGAGACACTTCTTTTAAAGACAGTTTCTTTTCCTTATTTCTAGTTTTTATCTCAACTACCATTCACAGATCACACTTAACTCTTAGGGAACCCATCTAAAGAAAGCAATAACTGAACTTAGTGTATAGATGTCTGGATTATGGGGGAAATCATTTACAGGTAGGTCACTATTATTTACAGCAAGTGCAAGAATGTCAGGTAAGGCAACCTCTCTTGACCCTTGTACTTCTAGTCTTCTGACCAAAGAAAATGGATTTAAAAGCTCTTATGACTTCCTATTTCCTAAACCTTTCTAAGGGCAAATAATCTGACAGGCTTTTACATGGTTTCTAATATTTGCTTTTGAGGTCCTGGAATTCTTCCAAACAGAGACTTAAATTCAGGCTGTCTTGACTCTTTTTGAGGAAAAATCAGAACAAAACCAAACAACAACAAAATGAGGAAAAAAGAAAAAAAAAAAAACTTAAATAGCAAATAGTTCCTTAGTAGAATTTTTTTGAAGTAGAACAATTGGTAATAGCATTGTTTAGAACGTTTTAGAAGCAAATATTGGAGTGGGTTATAATGAGTTACTCCTTTGGTTAGAATTTTAAGGAAATGACATTGGAATTAATTATTATTTCTTTACAATGATGTACCTTTTTTCTTTTTGAAAGCTCAACTTCTAGCATTTCAATAAATGTAATAATCAGTAGGGAGTTAATATAAAAGAAGGAAGGTGGAGCCTGATTGTGATAGCAGATTATTTCATTATCTAGATTGATTCCACTCCTGCCTTTCATGCCCTATGACCTGCATTTTGAATCCCTAAGGATGTTGGAAAGAGTAATGTTATAAGGAACCTTCTTAAGCTTGTTTACTTTAATAAACTCAATTTTTATTCAACAGTGTAATTGTGATTGTTAGGATGGAAAAAGAATGTAAGTTTACATTTGTTTATTGGTAGTAAATGAGCAAAGCCAGCTTCATCTTTCATGTGTTTTTTTTTTAATTCATTAAGTTCTAGGGTACATGTGCACGACATGCAGGTTTGATACATATGTATACACGTGCCATGTTGGTGTGCTGCACCCATTAACTCATCATTTACATTAGGTATATCTCCTAATGCTATCCCTCCCCCTTCCCCCCACCCAACAACAGGCCATGATATTACTGTGTGGGCATGAGAAGTTTTAGCCAAGACGGGTCCCAGGATCTAATGGAAAGAGCTAATGAGATAACGTTGTATTTCCTGAAGGAGACAGTCAGGAAGCCCTTATAAATTGTACCTATGAATAACAGCTCTCTAACTTGGTCCATAATTGATTCTCTGTTTGAATTAAGCTGCCTTAAGTTTGGAGTACTTTGCCAACTAAAACTGACGTATACTGATGAATTTCAGGTCAGGGTGAGAAATACAAACTTCCAGAAATTTGTTGGTAGAGGGTGAATCTTCCACTACAGAAGTGTTTCTCAATCTAGGCCCTTTTGACATTTTGGTGCAGGTAATTATTTTTTTGTGTGGAGCGTGGGGACTTCTGTGTGCATTGGAAAATGTTTATCAGCATCCCTGGCCTCTATCCAGTAGATGTCAATAGTTGTGATACCCAGAATATCTCCAGGCATTGTTAAATATCCTGTGGATTGGGAAGGGGATTACTCCAAGTTGAGAACCACTTCATTATAAGTTATATTTCTAAAATGTATACCATCTTGTGTTTTCAAATAAAATAATAAAGCAGATTTTTGGTCAAAAGTATCTCATTTGAATTCTATAGCTACAAAAAGAGCTCCTTCTCATCAGTTCAATCTCTACATTTACACAATTGCCATGTGATTTAGTAGCCCAGCTTACCACAGATGCAATGAATTTAATGGCTGACCACAACAAAATATCTTTCTATGATTTCTTCCTAGATTGTAGGAGACTTGCTCAAATAACATTACAATTATACACTAACAAATGTCTTCTGTATTCTTGTAATGTATAGTTTGGTTATACATGTTATTGTAAAGTAGGCGGGAAGGGGTCTTTTATTTAAGCAAGTGTTGAACTAATAGTTCTTTGAAAGGAAATCGTCATTTTGTGTGTGTTTTTTTCCCCCTCAAATAAAAGTATAAGTAAATGGTGAACTTATTTTGGGCAATGACCCATGTAAATCTTTGCATTCTTTATGTTGTGACAGCTACAGATTATTCACTCTGGAAATGGCTATTGCATAAAGAAGTGGAAAACAGCAAAAAGTTATTTGCCTATTGGGTCACTCTATTTAAATATCATATATTTATTCAGTTATAATTTATCATCTTATCTATTCACCATCAGCATTGAGGGTAAGCAAAGAAGTTAGAAGTGTATATGTGTGTTTGTATGTTTGGATGAGTGTGGAGATACTCTACTTTCAACGCTCTTCAAACCATTTCCATCGAATGGCTCTGAAAATTGCACCTAAGTAGTTAAACAAGAAAGAACAGTGTTACAATGGGTGTGGGTAGAAATCATTTTTAAATAACTGAAATTTCTACTCTTTCTACTTGCAAGATAACAAGTACAGCTTTTACTACATTTCATTATATAATTTACAGTGGGTTCCAGGAAAACCAATAATTACTATTTATTTAAGATTTTTTCTCACATATTTCTGAAAAACTCAAGCATCTCTATTCAAAAATAAACATCAAATTTGATACTTTATAGTGGAGTGTGATGAATGTAAAATCTTATTCTCCCAAGCAGTTATTCTGTTTTATTTTATTATATAATTTCTTTAATTTCCTAAAAGATTCTGATTTTTATTGCAGAGGTGTTTATCTTGTATATTTTCAAACTCTACTATGACTTGTTAATTTTGTCCCTTTAGCATTTTATATTTTTTTTCTATAACTGATACATGTGTGTCTGTGTATATGTGTGCCTGTATAGACGGGAAGTACCTCACTGTGCAAACTTATGAAGACATCTTGACTTTAACTGGTAATTTTTAATTTGGGATAATTTTTACTATTAATATAGTTTTCTTAACACAAGATTGTGAAAACATAGCTTTAAAACATAGCCCTAAACAGAAAGAAAATAACTATTGCCACTTTGCTCCATGTTCACTTCTAGCAACTATTGAGACCTTTATTGCTCTTGTTGTAAGTTGTGATATTCATGGATAAGTAAATCATTGGTTTTTCTTAAGATGAGAAAGAGTCAATCGGGTTTGAAGTGAAATAATTTTAAGGACTGTATCAAATACCTTTCCATATTTATAACAGCCACCAATGTTTATGACATTTATTTTTTTTGTTCTGAAACACACATTTTTAACATACTTTTAGAAAAGTGCATAGAATGTGAAGTTATAGATTAGGGAAGCATTATTTTAAAGTTAACATCCATTTCATTCCACACTGATTAAGAAACAGAAAATTACCAACACCTCAACTGCCTTCTGCAAGCCTTTTTAAAATTATAACCCCAATTTTCTTCCTTAAAAGTAACCCCTGTAATTATTTCACCATCATCATTTCCTCATTTTCTTTACATTTTTACCATTTAGCTTTATATCCCTCTGAAAGAATGACTGGCTTTTATATGTACTTATACAAAGCCATAATACATCATACAACATGTAATTATAGCATATGCTTTTTTGTTGCTGGCTTCTTTTGCTTAGCATCATACGTTAGAATTCCTCTGTGCTGTTGTGCAGCTGTTGTTCCTTCATTTCTTGAATCCACATAGCATTTCATAGTATGTCTATAGAATTATATATTTATTCATTATATTTTTGGCAGATATGTTTTATATTACTTGTCTATTACAGATAGTGATGCTATAAACATTCTTGGATATCAGTACAGAAAAGTTCTAGATTGCACAAAGCTGAGCTGCAAGTTTTTGAGAACACTGTGTCAGTCAGGGTTTGTCACACAAACAGAACCAATAGGAAGTATGTCTGTGTGCATATACATATATGCACACATTTTGTATATTATGTGCATTATATATATGTATATACAGAGAGAGAGACACAGACAGACAGACAGAGACAAAGAGAGAGATTATTTTAAAGAATTGTCTCGTAACTGTAGAAGCTGACAAGCCCAAAAGTCCAAAATCAGCAGAGCGGGCTGGGAAACTAGAGACCCAGGGCAAAGTTGATGTTACAGCTGGTGTCTGAAGGCAATCCAGGGTTAGAATTCTCTCTTCCTCAGAGAACCACAATCTTTTTTTCTGTTAAGATCTTCTACTGATTAAATGAGCCCCACCCACATTATGGAGAGTAATCTACTTTACTCAGTGTCTACAGATTTAAATGTTACTCTCTTCTAGTAAGTATTCTGCATAGCAACATCTATACTGGTATTTGACCAAAAATCTGAGTAGCATAGCCTAGTCAAGTTGACAGATAAAATCAACCTTCACATTGGTTTACTTCCAGTTCACCAGTATGTGTGATGGGTATGTCTTCCTCATCTCAGCTTAAAGGAGGTTTTTTAAGATACCAAGACTTGGGTGCCCCTGTACTGTATTTTTTGTCACCTCAACTCTTTGAAACTGATAAAATTTCAGATCATGGTTATACTATAAATTGTCTTTTATTTAGATAGAACCAAATGCAGAACATTAATAAGAATTTTTTTTTCTTAAATCATGACAGCAAAAACTGTAGAAAAGGCTTGGTTTTTGTTACTGTTGATAATATTGTTTGTGTTTGTTTTCATCATAGACGTTGAAAAATGTTGCTATTTGAAACTATATGCAAGCTATAATGTGGGGAAAACCGGTGTGGAATTAGAACAGATTACAATGTTGAAGCATTCCTACTTATAATCAACTTCTGCTAGAGTCAGTTGAATCCTATGAACTGAGTGTAATGCTCACAAGAAATATTGTTGAGAAATATTATTGGTTCAAATCTAGGACTCTTGTCCAGCAAGTTTTCTGAGTTCAGGTTTAGTTTTGAATTGGCCTTATAATCTTATCAATACCAGTCTCTCTCTCTCTCGGAAAAAAAAAAAAAACGGACTTTCAGTCACCTCTAGGATTTGAACAACCACTAATTTGTTCTTTATCACTATTATTTTGTCATTTTGATAATGTTATATAAGTGAAATCATATGGTGTATGACACTTTGAAGTTGGCTTTTATTCACTCAGCATATTGCCCTTGAGATCCATGGAGGTTATTTCTTACATCAATATATTTTAGATCTTTTTCTCTTTTTTATTGTTGAGTAGTCTGTGGAATGGATGTATGATAGTTTGTTTAACCATGCACCTATTTTAGAACATTTTGATATTTCCAGTTTGGAGCACGTACAAATAAAGCTGCTATGAACAATCATGTACAGGTTTTTGTGTGGACCTGTTTTTATTTGTCTGGAATAAATACGAGGTATGACTGTGATGTTGTATCATAAATGCATGTTGACTTTTTAAAAAAGAAACTGCCAAGCTACTTTGCCGTGACTGTACCATGTTACATCCCAACAGCAATGCATGAGAAATCCAGCTTCTCTACATCCTCACAGTTTTTCCTATTGTAACTAGTTTTTATTTTATCTCTTCTAATAAGTTTGTAGTGGTTCTTAATTTTGATTTTAATTTGCATTTCCCAAATGACTGCTAATGTTGAACATATTTTTTTTGTGATTTTTTACAATCCATGTATCTTTGTCAGAGAAGTGTCTCTTTGTTTTGCCCATTTTCTAATTGGATTGTTATTTTTTCTCACTGTTCAGTTTTGAAAGGTTTTTTATTAAATATATATTTTAGCTCTGAGTCCTCTTTCAGATATGTGGTTGTAAATATATTCATCCAGTCTGTAACTTTTCTTTTCATCTTCTTAACAATATATTTCATAAAGCAGAAGTTTTAAATTTCAATGTAGTCTAGTTTACTTTTTTTTCCCCCTTTTATGAATTATGCTTTTGGTGTCATATCTAAAAAGTTTCACTAGGCACTATTTTCTGAAGATTTTCTATGATTTTTTGTAAAGGTTTTTATAGTTTTCTGTTTAAATCTGTGATTCATTTTGAGTCAATTTTTTTTACAAGGTATGAAGTTCAGATAAAGTTGCTTTTTGTTTATTTGTTTTGATTGTAGATACTCAATTGCTCCAACACCATTTTAGCACCATTTTTTTGAAATGGCTATATTTCCTCCATTGAATTCTTTTGCATCTTTGTCAAAAATTAGTTATGTGGGACTATTTCTGAGTTCTCTATTCTGTTCAATTAATCTATGTGTCTATCCCACCACCATTCCTGGTTATTTTAACTATATATAAGTCTTCAAATGAGGTAGTATAGTTCCTCCCACTTTACTTTTATCAAAATTACTTTAGTTCTTCAAGTTCCTTTGTAGCTATATACATACAGTTAGAATAAGTTTGTGTATGTCTAAAATATTGCTAGGATTTTGATAGGAATTGTGTTTAAAATATATATCAATTTTGGGATAATTGGGATAATATTTATTGAGACTTTCAATCCATGAGCATGGCACGTTTCCTATTTACTTTGAACTTCTTTAATTTCTTGAAACAACATTGTATAATTTTCAACATACTAGTTTAAGTTTTGTAAGATTTATACCTATTTCACTTTTTTAACCATTCCTAATATATGGAAATAAAATAGGTTATTATATGTTAATCTTGTATTGTCAAACTAAATTCATGTATTCTAAGTTTACTTTTATATTTCTTGGGATTTTTGACATATATCATTGTTCCATATATACGTAAGATTAGTATTCAGTTTTATTTTTTCCTGTTCAGTTGATACATCTTTTGTTTCCTCATTTCTTTTTTAAAACATTTATATGGCTTTATTGTTATGGCTAGAACTTCCAATACTGTGTTGGATAGCTGTAGTGAGTGTAGCCACCCTTGCTTTTTTTTCCTGATCTTCAAGGAAAAGCATTCTGTCTTTCATCATTAATTACGGTATTAGCTGTGGAGGTTTTTTGTTGGTGGTGGTTTTTTGTTTTGTTTAGTTTTGTTTTTGGTAAATGTTCTTTATAAAATTGAGAAACTTCTATATTCTTAGTTTTCTGAAAACATTTTTGAAAATCACAAATGGTGTTGAATTTTCTTAAATGCTTTTCCTGCATCAGTTGATACCATGTGTTTTTTTGTTTGTTTATTTTTTGTTTTTTGGTTTTTGTTTTTTAATTTTGTAGTCTGTTACTATGAAGGATAACATTGACTGATTATGGAATACTGACTCAGCCATTTTTTAGTTGTTCTATCAATTATTATCAGAGGAGTGTTGTAGTTTCCAACTATGATTTTAGATCCATCTATTTTCTCTTTATAATTCTATCAGGTTTGGTTCACACATGTTGCAGCTCTCTGGTTTGGTAGTGTACATTGGGATTGCTATACTTTCCTAACAGATTGACTCCTTTCTCTTTAAGTAATGGTAATCTCAGCCCCCAGCAATATTCTATGAAGTATAAGATATCTAATGTGAATTGAGGCTCATCTGCTTTTATTTGATTCATGTTTGCAATGGTATATATTTCTCTGTTTTTTTTATAATTTCTCAACCTATATATATTATTAAATTTGAAGTGAGTTTTTTGTAGTCATCATATACCTGGGTCATATTTTCAGTCTACTCTACCAAATGTACATTGTTTAATTGGCAGATTTCATTTACTTACTGAGGTGTTGGAGATTAACTCTACCGTTTTAATTTTTTGTGTTCTCTTTGTTCTCCTTGTTTTATTTTTCTTCTCTGTTTTCTGTTTTCCTGCCTCCCAGTGGGTTATTTGAACAATTTTAACAATTGTATTTTTATTTATTTTAGCATTTTTTAGTGTATCTCTTTGTATAGGATTTTTAGTGGTTATTCTAGGTGTTATATGCACCAACTTGTCACAGTCCACTAGTGTCAACACCTTGCTTTATGAGCTAAGTGTAGAAATATCACTACCCTTTGAATCTCTTTTGCTTCCCAATTTAAAATTGGCTTCAGTATTTCTTCTGCATACATTGAGAATCACATCAGAGCATTATACATTTTGCTTCAACCGTCAAACATAATTTAGCACACTCAAGTCTAGGATAGTTTATTCTGTTTAGCTATACTTTTGCTCTTTTTGTCTTCTTTGTTCTTTCCTCATTGAAATAAAGTTTCTAAGTTTCTCTGAGAATTCCTTGAAATTTTTCTCCTTGAACTGTATTTTTGCCCAATACAGAATTTTGAGTTGACAGTTCTTTGCTTTTAGCGCTTGAAAAACATGCAACGTCTTTTTGAAATTTATAGTTTCTGATAACTCTTGTCATTCAAAAAAATTTCCCCTGTAGGTTAAGTTTCATTTCTCATGTGCTACTTTCTATTATTTTTTTCTCTATTGAGTGTTCAGAAGTTTTACTATGTTTTCTCTATTATTAATTTCTTTGGGTTCAGCCTGTTCTAGGTTTGCTGAATTTTTTTTTTTTTTTTTTTTTTTTTTTGAGACGGAGTTTTGCTCTTGTTGTCCAGGCTGGAGTGCAATGGTGCTATCTCAGCTCACCACAACCTCTTGCCTCCTAGGTTCAAGCGATTCTCCTTCCTCACCCTCCTGAGTAGCTGGGAATACAGGCATGTGCCACCACACCCAGCTAATTTTGTATTTTCAGTAGACATGGGGTTTCTCCATGTTGTTCAGGCTGATCTCAAACTCCTGACCTCTGGTGATTCGCCTGCCTCTGCTTCCCCAAGTACTGGGATTACAAGTGTGAGCCACCACACCTGGCCTAAACTTCTTGAATCTGTAGATTTATGTCTTATAGTAAATTTTTGGATATTATTCGTCATTTTTTTTCAAATACTGTTTCAATTGCACCCTCATTTTGTTTTTGAAACTCTGATGACACAAATGTTAGATCTTTTGTTATAGTCTCACATGTCCCTGAGGATTTATTTTATTTTAGTCTACTTTCTCTTTGTGGTTCACCCTAAGTAATTCCTGTTCTTCT
Source organism: Theropithecus gelada (assembly GCF_003255815.1). Classification (NCBI taxonomy): domain Eukaryota; kingdom Metazoa; phylum Chordata; class Mammalia; order Primates; family Cercopithecidae; genus Theropithecus; species Theropithecus gelada. Next base: position 100,199,246 of record NC_037668.1, read on the forward strand.
ATCTTCAGATTTACTGATTCTTTGTTCTATCTACTGTTGAGCCCATTCATTGCATTTTAAATTATGGTTATTTTATTTTTCTGTTCTAAAATTTTTTTTTTCATCTTTTATTTTTTGGCCGAGACTGTTTTACTTTGCTAAGTCTGTTTGTCCACACTATTTTTTCATTTCTTTTGAGCGTATTTATTTATTGTTTATTAAAGCCTTTTTGTAATACCCTTGTTTGATAATTCTAATATCTGTGATAATTTTGATGTTGGCATCCATCTATTGATCTTTTTGCAAGTAGAAATGTTTTTGGTTCTTAGTATAGTAAATAATTTTTATTAAAAACTGGATATTTGGGTATTATAAGACTCCAGAAATTATTTAAATCATCTGTTTTAGCAGTTTTCCTCTGATACATTTCCAAGGGGAAAGAGGTCACCACTTATGAACGCCAGACTGGAGTGAAAATCTAGGTCTCCGACTCAACTTTCCTTGACACCTGGGGAGAAAGAACTCCATGTTACTGATGAGCTGCTATGGAAATTCAGGTTCCTTTCCAGGCCTACTCCACTGAAACTACTCTGGCTGGAAGGGGATTTACTGCTCATTACTGCTTCCTACGTGACCTCTATTAATACTATAGTGGAGTAGGGGAAGGGAAGTAGCCTCTTTACTTATGAGTGGTAGTTACATTTCTGGCTCTCCACTAGGTGCCATCTGACACCACCCCAGTAAGGAAGGAGAGACACGTACCATTATTGCCTGGTGTGAAAGGAAGTCCTGACTCTTCAAATCAGCCTTCTCTAACACTTTCCTGGCTGGGAGGGAGGTTTACAGAGCCTTGTTGCAGCCTGATGAGAGTGGAAATCCAGTCTCCTCATGGTCCTTTGCTGGCAGGAATGGGGTGGGGCTGCCAATATTCTTTGTGATATTTGACTGAAGTAGATCAATTATTGTCTAAAAGCTTTTTATCTCTTTAGGTTGCCCCTTTATTAGTATTTGTTAGAGAGGGCGTGCTTTTGTTTTGGACTTTTAAATCTATACTGTTGCAGTTTCTGAGTTACCAGCTTATTTAGCGCCTAGTCTGGAATACATGAGGCAAAAAGGAAACCCCAGGAACTCGCCGTTATATTTTCTCAGGTCCTCAGGTCCCTAACCAGACTGCCTTCTATTCTCTACCTTTCAAAGTCATTCTATATGTGTTTTATATGTTATGTCAGTATTTATAGTGTACTTAATGGAAAGAGTAAGGAAGCATACATCTAATCCATCCTTCCAAATTCAAACCCCTCTTTAACAGTCTTTAAATTATAAATTAATCTTTTTCTAGTATGCTCAACCCAGGCTTTCATCTATCTGAGAGTGTTACTTCAGCTGAGCTTGTTCATTATCATTATAGAATACAATGTAAGTGATGTCTACAAAGGAAACATTACAATTAAAGGATGAAAACTTTGTGTGTGATGAACTTAATCACAGAATTCTGACCAAGTATTTTAAAACACCCGGGCTGTGTTTTTAGGCCACCAAAATGACTATATTTCTATCATATCATATAAAAATGACTATATTTCTACATAAAAATATCTATATATTTTTATGTTTCTGTCACCATTGATGATTGTCCCTGTCAATCAGAGAAACTTTGTGGCAATATACATAAATTGTGAAGATGACCACATTTAGTGGAAAGACATCATGGTTAGAAATGAATGAAAAGTAAAATATTTTGTGAATGTAGTTGAAGTTTAAACTAGCAATTTTAGGTTAAATAATAGCTAAAACTGGAGAGAAAGCTGAAATAAATAACAGGAGACCTAAATCCTTGTGAGGTTTTAGCTAGTAAATGGTGAAGAACCAAAGACAAATCTGTTTCTTTGGATTCTATTTTAGCTCTTGCAAGATAAAGGGATTGAAATAACAAGTAATCTCTAAGGTTCCTTTCTGAATAATTGGATGGAATATGTATATTTAGTGGTTCAGTTGTGTGAAATACTGCTGCTTGGTCATGGGACGTCTCAGTCCTTATCAGAGGAGATTTACTTTTGTGTACTCAATGCTTACTCTCCATTTCTCAGTTCCTCTGGATATGATTGGATGAGCTAGCCTGACAATTGGTTTCAGTTTTATTGTTATTATTATTATTGATAAAATAAGATGTAATTAAACATGACAACTAAATTCGATTTGTTTATTTGTTTGTTTTTCTTAGATATTAAGGCTGAAATGTATTTGGACCACAAGATAGGGATATGCCCTCATGGATAAATCATAAATAACAACAAAGTATCAAAGCTAAATATACAAGATTAATTAGAATTTCTACATGTAATTTTGGTAGAAAAGTAAATATTTTTATTGTATACTGGTACATATTCTTTCTTGGCATTAGCATGCAAATGCTTCTGCAGGTGTGAGTGCACACACACAGGCACACAAATCCACACACATTTTTACATGTATTAAAAGATATTTAAGACACTGGCATTAGGTATAAAAAATACTTGAATGGAACATGTTCCAATATTCTATAATTGGGACAAGTCTGCAGTCTAAAGAATATTTGCCCAGCCCCTACAGTTTCTACATGAGGCATGTAAATGGTTAGGTCTTAGAACAAACAAATTATGCTCTTTTGCAGTCATTATAGTCTAGGAGTTACACTTACATGGATCTGTCAGTTTTAATTGGATTTATAAGGTAAGGTTTATCTGTGATCATTTATGGATGATCTAATTTTCCATTACTCAAAGAGCAAATCCAGATGCTATCAGGAACTCTTAATGCTTTCATTCCTGTCTCCTCTGAGAAAGGAGAGAAGGATTGTGGCGAGACAATAGCAAGTTTTAAATATTTTTATTAGCTTATTTTTTCCAAATTTTTTTTCTGTTGGCCATATCAATGTTCAGAAACCAACTTTGTCATTCCCAAATGACTCACTTATCTTGATTATTCATGTATAATGGTTGTGTTATTTTTCAGTGTGGGATCGAATGGCTTTTCAAAAGTGAACTCAGCTTATTTCATTATGACCAATTTTCTGATGTTCCATACAATTTTCACTGTAGAATGAAAGCAGCAGCATGAAAGTAATGATGGATTAATATTTAATATAATAATTTCTCAAATGATTGTTATTTATATTTATTATGATTCCACCTCAGACATGAATTTACTTCAAAAATAGTTTGTTCTAGAGAAGTCAGGATTTTTCTAAATTATCTTGTGACCTGGGACACATTGTCAAGTTTTAGAAGAGATTAAGAGAACTAAATACACATGCCAAGTCAAGATTTAAGGCAAAACAGATAAAATGTGTAAAAAAATCAGATCCGCCACACAAACATTCACAGAGCACTTGTGCCAAAAATTGATTTTATTAACTCATTTTGTATAATAGTGTTTATTTGTATATTACATATATTTTATTTTGGAAAATAGAGACAACTTACATTTATTTAAATATATTTATCTGTAATTACGTAACTCTAATGTAAAGGATTATATTATAAAGCAGTTTAATCAACTTTTTTGTTTTAACAGTATTCCAAGCCTGTACTAATTTATTCTGACTCTGCTGATAAAGACATACCCCTGGGCAATTTGCAAAGGAAGAGGTTTAATTGGACTTACAGTTCCACGTTGCTGGGAAAGCCTCACAATAGTGGTGGAAGCAAGGAGGAGCAAGTCACAGTTTACTTGAATGGTAATGGGCAAAAAGAGAGCTTGTGCAGCACGTCTCCCATTTTTTAAAACCATCAGATCTTGTGAGACACATTTACTATCACAAAAAGAGCACAGGAAAGACCTGCCCCCATAACTCAATCATTTCCCACTGGGTTCCTCTCACAACATGTGGGAATTATGGGAGCTACAAGATGAAATTTGGGTGGGGACACAGAGCCAAACCATATCAAAACCCTATTATTTTTCCCTTTTTCTAGCTAAGTATAATAACTAATCATTTGATTTTTCATCAGTAAGACTCTTACTATATTTCAAAATTATTATTCTCAGTATTGTTTAAAATTATTTTTATTGAGCCTATATTAAGCCCTGAGTCTGTTTTTTCTTCAGAAAAATAGTACTTAATAAGCCCTGTTTGTTGTTTGCCATTTGTAGGCTAAAATTAATTGAACATTTTTTATTTATTTCAACTATATAGCTGCACTGATCTTCAACAGTTTTTCTTGCTTACCTACCACTTAGTCTTTCAGTGTAATATTTTCAGACCACAAAAATGATCATGTTTCCCCTCTAAAACTTTTCTATGGCTTCATATAACACTGTGAAGAATACCTGAAATCCTTAACATATTTTGTTGACTAAAGGACCTGGTTTCTCTCCTACTTAGCAACCTCTTCATAATGGTTCATGTGTTAGTTTGCTAAGACTACCATAACAAAATACAACAGACTAGGGACTTAAACAACAGAAATTTATTTTTTCGTAGTTTTGTCAGCTGGAAGTCCAAGATCAATGTGCTTACAGGTTTTGTTTCTCCTGAGGCCTCTTCCTTTGGCTTTTGGATGGCCACTTTCTCACTGTGTCTGCACATGGTCTTTCCTCTGTGAAGATATCCCTGGTTTCTTCTTTGCTCTTATAAGGACACCTGTTATATTGAAGTGAATACCTAACTTTTATGATTCAGTTTAACCTTACCTCTTTATTGTTCCTATCTGCAAATACAGTCATTTTGGTGGTGAGGGGTTCGACATAGAAATTTGGGGTAGACAAAATATAGCTCGTATTAGTCCATCCTCCATGAAATCTCTGTTTTGGCTTGCTGTTTTATTCCCAAGGTCTGTCATCATACCTACATATAGCAGAGACTCAAGAAATATTTGTTGAAAGAATTAAAGAATTAGAGAACTGGCCGGGCGTGGTGGCTCGTGCCTGTAATCCCAGCACTTTGGGAGGCTGAGGCGGGCAGATCATTGGAGGTCAGGAGTTCGAGACCAGGTTGGCCAACATAGTGAAACCTCGTCACTACTAAAAACACAAAAATTAGCTGGGCGTGGTGGTGGGCGCCTGTAATCCCAGCTGCTTGGGAGGCTCAGGCAGAAGAATCCCTTGAACCCAGGAGGCGGAGGTTGCAGTGAACAGAGATTGTGCTACTACATGACAGAGCAAGACTCCATCTCAATAATAATAACAATTAGTAAACCTAAATATTCGTCATGTAATATGCATGCTTAAGCACCCTACAAGACTTTAGAAATAAAGAGATGAATTACATAAGGAACCAATTTTCACAGAGCTAAAATAGGCACACACATACAGATACACTCAAACCCCTAAATAAAATAGTATATAAAGTTACACTCTTTAGTTCTTTGGTTCCAATTTGTTTTACCTTTAAGATGGTGGTATGTTTATATTTAGAGGAGGTGCCCCACACATACAAAGAGCTGAACATAAACAGTGACGGCCCATTGAGAGTAATTCTGTAACAACTGCGCTCCCACTCCAGTTCCTGTGCACTATGCCTTGGGCAGCTGTTCCAGTTTTGACCCAAGCCAACTTAGAAAGTGTAACTGCCTCATTCATTCTTCTCTCTTTGTAGGAGTTTAGTTTACTGCAATGGTGGCAGAAATAAAGTGCTATGGCACACAGAGGAATTTGCAATTAACAGTCTTCACATTGGAGAAGAAATTGAGATCTGTGTGAAAGAATATATCAGTAAGAAGAGCATAAGGAAGTCTTCTAAAAAGAAGAAACAGCATGAGAAAAAATGAACCTAGGAATGTGAGCCTGGAAAGGCAGCTTTGTTAGGCTTGACTATTTAATGAGTGTTGAAATAAGAAGTGATACACGTTGATGCACAAAAAAATTAGTTTGGGAAAGATTGGGAAAATTCATGAATGTTTTCTGAATAAATTATAACCTACATACTGTAAGTCTGGGAATATCATGATCATCTTTGTATTTTAGAAAGATAATATGGCCACAGTGTGAAAGATAGACTAGAATGAAAGGAATGGTGGAATAGGAAATGAGGGGATTGATGCAGTTAATCCGTATTTTTAACTAAAAAGACCTATATGCTAGTTTTGTGCACAGGTGATAGCATAGAGCCTGGAATATTCTAATTGAAACCATAAACTGACTTCTGTACTTATAAGCTGCCATTATGTGATATGATAACGTTTACTGGTCAATATTTTCGTTAAAACGATTTGGTAGTGCTAGCCAAAGAGACGGTCAACAAATACTAGTCTAGAAAGATACTTCTCTTTGGATAAATACGTGAGGGAGACAATTAAAAAAAAAAAAAAAAGCTCACATGGAGCATACATTAATAAAATACTACAGAAGCAAAAAAATGAATCATTCAAAAATGAAAAGGATATAAGACAAAAATAAAAGTTAAAGAAAAATGCAATAGTAGAATTAAAATTCATATTCTAAATATTAAAACATAAAACATACAAGTAGTATTCACATTTCAGCAAATTGAATCAGTGATATGGAGAAAAAACACGAAGAAATCTCCAGATGCCTGAGGGAAAAAAAATGTGATGCATGATAAGTATTAAATGTGTTTGATAAATTTGACACAACAAGTAAATAAGAGAAGGAAAGGTTAGTTAAAAAGTAGTAATAAGAAAATTTGTTAACTACTTGGAAAAAATTAAAATTAAACCCTCATCTGATATCATGCTCTAGAGGAAACTAAAGTCAGCCAGGAAAATGGGAGAGGGTAATATTTTACTGATCTCAGGATGGGGGATTACTGATCTCACGATGGGGAATTACATTAAAGTATACATAATATAAAATATCAAAAGAGAAAAAAATGAAAAATTTAAGGCCATGTTCATCTTTGTAATTCATAACGTACTATATACATTTTTAAAACATGAAAAACCATGAATAATTATATAAAACATTGTAATAAACTTAATGATAGCCTCTCACTTCTAATATTACATAATTTAATCCTCACACACAACCCTTTTAGGTAGGTAGCATAGTTAGCCCCATGGCACAGGAGGAAGAAACTGGGGCACAGAGTGGGTCAGTAACTTCAGGTCGCAGGAATGCCAGGTGTATAACTGGAATCTGAAATAAGGTTATCTTTCAATTCTTCATTTTCATCCTCTCCACAATTCTGCCTCTGTAATTTCTGTGTGAGCTAAGATTTGGTTCAAGTTACAGAAAGCAACTAGTGAAAGATTTAAAACAAATAGGTAGGATATTGCTTCCTTTCCAACTTGGACCCGGCAGAATGACTCCCACAAAGAAGGGTGGCAGGAGGAAAAAAGGGCCATTCTGCCAGCAACGAGGTGGTGACCTGAGAATACACCATCAACATTCACAAGCACATCCATGGAGTGGGCTTCAAGAAGCGTGCCCCTCAGGCACCCAAAGAGATTCAGAAATTTTCCATGAAGGAGATGGGAACTCCAGATGTGAGCTTTGATACCAGGCTCAGCAAAGCTGTCTGGGCCCAAGGAATAAGGAATGTCTCACACCGAATCTGTGTGTGGTTGTCGAAAAAACGTAATGAGAATGAAGATTCACCAAATAAACTCTATACTTTGGTTACCTATGTACCTGTTCCCACTTTCCAAAATCTACAGTCAATGTGGATAAGAACTAATCGCTGATTGTCAAATACATCAAAGAAACTTATAAAATTGCAAAAGAAAAAGAAAAGATAAAAGAAAAAGGTAGGGTATTATGTGTACATTGGGTCATTCTTTTCAACTCCCTCCTCCAACATTTTCAGTTCCATGCTGTTACATATGATATTATTAGATCTGTTCCTACAAAGTTCTATCTTAGAACACACATATGCACAGCATTCCCTAATCCAGAAATCAAAGGAAACTTTAGATATACAAATCTAGTTTTCTTAGCAGCAAAGGGAAATTATAACTATTTCTTTCTATCTGTCCATCTATATTCCCATTTTTTTCTGCTTTCCCTCTTCTCCTCCTCCTTTCTCTTCATTATTGTCACCACGACCATTTATATATCTATATCTTATATACATAGCATATCTTTTATATTCCAAAATAATAGCAAATCTTACCTTTCAGTGATGCATTTAGATTTTTTTTTTTTTTAATTTTTAACTTTTGGTATTCTGTATTTTCCAACCCTTCTATAAGAAATGAGAATTTCCGTAATTTTTAGATGTTTCACATATTTTTTGATACTGTTTGAATGTGTGTTTTGTCCAAATCTCATATTGAAATGTAATCTCCAGTGTTGGGGATGGGGCCCGATGGAATTGATTGGACAATTGGGGTGGTCTTCTCATGAATGGTTTAGCACCATCTCAGTTGTTACTCTCCTCATGATTGTGAGTGACTTTTCATTAGATGTGATGTGGACATTTAAAAGTGTATAGCACCATAGCGCCTCCCCACTCTGTTTCTTGCTCTTTCTCTGGGCATGTGATGTACCAGCTTCACCTTCACCTTCTGCCATGATTGTAAGTTTCCTGAGGCCTCCCCAAAAGCCCACCAGATGCCAGCATCATGCTTCCTGTATAGTCTGCATAACCATGAGCCAATTAAACCTCTTTTCTGTATAAATTACCCAGTCTCAGGTATTTCTTTATGGCAATGTGAGACATTTAAAAAATTTAAATAAGGCCAAGCGCGGTGGCCCACGCCTGTAATCCGAGCACTTTGGGAGGCCGAGGCAGGCGGATCACGAGTTCAGGAGATCAAGACCATCCTAGCTAACATGGTGAAACCCCGTCTCTACTAAAAATACAAAAAATTAGATGGGCATGGTGGCAGGCACCTGTAGTCCCAGCTACTAGGGGGCTGAGGCAGAAGAATGGTGTGAATCTGGGAGGCAGAGCTTGCAGTGAACAGAGATCATGCCACTGCACTCCAGCCTGGGTGACACAGTAAGACTCTGTCTCCAAAGAAAAAAAAAAAATTAAATTAAATAAAAGTGATGATTCACCATGGCATCAACATGCCGTGGTCAAACAAAAATGCTAATGATGATTCAGTAAAAGTTAAATGTTTGCAACACTGAAATCTAAAGCTGACAATCTGATATGAACCTCTGAAAGGTACCTCTAAAATTATAAGATATGTAAGTCTAAATTAAAAATAAAAAAATTCCTGGGTTCTGTCTCCTCAAATAAGACATTTGTAAAAAAAAAAAAAAAAAAAAAAAAAAGTGATGACACTTCTATTTTGCTTTGAAAACCATAGATCTTAGAAACTTACATCTATATTAACTAGAAAGATAGATAGCAATCTTGCTAGTTCATGAGTTCTCGTTTTAAAGCATCTTTAAAAAATCATTTTAACCATAAAAAAATGTCATCATAGTAAAATAAAAGCCAGGAAAAACTCCAGTAATTCACCTATCATCTGATGACATTTTAGTCTATATCCTTTCAGTATTTTCTCTAGGCATGTATGTGTTTATTAGTTATTAAGTGTGTAAAGTAAAAATAGTCATTTATAATTGTTTGGTTTCTATGGGTCAGGGATTTGAAAGTGGTTTGGCTGGATATTTTTTACTAATCTCTCTAATGAGTTTACCATCAGATGTTGGCTGGGGTTTTAGTCATTTAAAGGCCTTCCTGAGATGGGAAAAATCATTGCCTAGGTAGTCAATCACATGGCTTTCAGGTTGGTACTGGCTGTTGGTGGGAAGCCTCAGTTCCTTTCCATAAGGGCCTCTTCACTTGGTTAGCTTAGTATTCATCTACCTTTATGACTATTTCTTCAGCAAGCGATCTATGAGAACTAAAGGTGGGTATTTTTATGATCTAGCCCTGGAAGTCATGTTCCATAAATCTACCATATACAAATGGTTGTATCTGTGAGACAACATGGAAGGGCAGTATACAAATACGTGAATAACAGGAGTCAAGTTTATTCTGAGTGCCATATTGGGGGTTGGCTCCTACAGGTATTTATTATAATGAATAAATTTGGGATTTACAAGTATAGTTTTTATTTTTTATTTTATTTATTTATTTTGAGATAGGGTCTCGCTTTGTCGCCCAGCAGGCTGGAGTGCAATGGCGCGATCTAGGTTCACTGCAACCTCCTATTCCCGAGTTCAAGCAATTCTCCTGCTTCAGCCTCCAAAGAACCTGGGATAACAATGCCCACCACCACGCCTAGCTAATTTTTGTGTGTGTGTGTATGTGTATTTTTTTTTTTTTTTAGTAGAGAAGGATTTTGACCATGTTGGCCAGGCTGGTCTCAAACTCCTGACCTCAGGTGATCCGCCTGCCTCGGCCTCCCAAAGTGCTGGAATGGCAGGCGTGAGACTCCATGCCTGGCCAGTTTTAAATATTTTAATTTTTTAAATTTAGTCGACGTTTCAAGTCATTAATAAACTTTGAAACATTGTGTTTAATTTCAAAATAATGTTTCATTATGTAGCTATGTGCAATTGTGTAGCCATTATTTAACCTATATTCTGTTATTGGAACAATTAGATTCTTTTGTTTGTTATCATTTTAAAACAACTGATGAGAACATTTAGTGCTAAATTTTTAGACAGAAAATAATTAATATAGATGTTTGAACTGGATCCAATGATACAAGTCGGATTGATAAACCTTATATTGCCTGCTGTTCTCATAAAAAGTTATTTCAATTTACTTTCCCTTTATTTGAGTTATCATTTTTTTCTGATTTGACAAAGCGTAGTTTCTTATTTTTGTTTTAATTAATATTTCTTTGTTAATTCTTATGTTTTGGCTCTATTGAGGTGTAATTGACAATAGAAATTGTATAGACTTAAGATGAAAACATGATTATTTCACATATACAGTGAAATTATTATTACAATTAAGCTAATTAAACATTCATCATCTCGCATAGTTACCATTTTAAATATTTTTTATAATGAGAATACTGATGATCTATCTTATTAATTTTAAAGTATTCAATACCATATTATTAACTATAGTTACTGTGAGGTACATTAGATCCTCAGAACATATTCATCTTATAACTGAAAGTTTTTACTCTTTGACCAACATCTCCCCAATTACCCCACTCCGGATTCCTGAAAACCATTTTACTCCCTACTTCTATGAATTCAACATTTTTAGATTCTACATATACATGAGATCATCTATTTGTCTTTCTCTGTCTGGATTATTTCATTTAGCATAATAATGCATAATGTCCTCTAGGGCCATCTGTGTTGTCACAAATAGCAAGATTTCCCTTTTTTAATGCTGAATAGTATTTTATTATGTGTACATACCACAATTTCTTTTTCTATGTATCTGTTGATCACTAAGGTGGTTTCTATGTTTTGGCAATTGTGAATAATTCTACAATGAAGATAGGGGGTGCAATTATCTCTTTGAGATACTGATTTTATTTCTTATGGATGTATACCCAGAAGTAGGATTGCTGGATCATGTGATTGTTCTATTATTTGAGAAACCACTGTATTGTTTTTCAAAATGGCTATATTAATTTACATTTCTACCAGTGATGTACAAGGATTCTTTTTTCTCCATGCCATTGCCAACCCGTGATGTCTCTTGTCCTTCTGATAATAGCCATCCTAACAGATATGAAGTGATATTTCATTGTGGTTTTAATTTGCATTTCCCTGATAATTAGTAATGTCAATCACCTTTTAGTAAAGCTGAGCAACTGTTCATATACCTTTTGGTCATTTCAGTGTCTTATCTTTGAAAAAGTATCTATTCAGTTCACATGCCCAATTTTCAAATTATGTTGTCTATCTATGTACCTATGTATGTATGTATATATGTATTTACTATCTATCATCTATCTATTGAGTTATATGAGAATGTTTGTCCATCGTTTAATGGTACTGCTTTATTCATTTACATGTGAATATCCAGTTCTTTCAACAGTATTATGAAACACTCCTTTCTCCACTGTGTATTCTTACCAACCTTGAAAAAGGTTATTTGACCATATATCTGTGAGCTTCTTTCTTACTCTTTTCTCTTCCATTGGTCTGTGTATCTGTGTTTATGCCAGTACCATACTGTTTTGATTACTGTATTTTTGTTATAGTTTGGCAACAGGAAGTATGATACTTCTAGCTTTGTTTTCCTTTCTAAAGATTGATTTGGATAGTCTCAGTCTTGTGTGGTTCAAATATGAATTTTAAGATTTCTTTCTCTTTCTCAAATAATGCCATTGAGATTTTGATAGGGATTGAATCTATAGATAGCTTTGGGTAGAATGGACATTTTAGCAATATTAACACTTCCAAACCTTGAATATGAGATATCTTTTCATTTATTTGGGTCTTCTTTCATTTTTTTTTTGTCAGTGCTTTACAGTTTACAGTATAGAGATCTTTCACTTTCTTAATTAAATTTATTGTTATTTTATTCTTTTGGATGCTATTATGAATGGGATTGCTTTCTTAATTCTTTTTAGATAGTGATTGTTAGGGTATAGAAATACAGGTGATTTTTCTATGTTTACTTAGTATTTTGCAAATTTACTAAATGCATTTATTCTAACAGTTTTTTGGTGGTATGCTTAGGGACTTGAATGTATAAGACTATGTAATCTGCAAAGAAAGACAATTTTACTTTTTTTTTTTTTTTTCCAATTTGGATGTGTTTTGTTTTTCTTGCTCAATTTCCCTGACTAGGGCTTCCAGTACTGTGTGGAATAGAAGTAGGGAGGGTAGCATCCCTGTTTTGTATCTGATCTTAGAGGAAATGCTTTTGACTTTTTACCATTGAGTGTTCTGTTAGCTGTGTGCTTGTTATATGCTGCCTTTATTATGATGATATACATTCCTTCCTTAACTAATTTGTTGAGAGATTTTTTTGTTGTTGTTTAATTACAAAAGGACGCTAAATGTTGTCAAATATTTTTCTGTTCTGCTGAGATTATCCTGTGTTTTTTATTCTTCATTCTGTTAATGCAGCAAGTCACATTTGCTAATTTGTAGATATTGAACCATCCTTGCATCCCACATATAAATCTCACTTGGTCATGATGTATCATTCTTTTAATGTGCTGTTGAATTCTGTTTGCTAGTATTTTTTTAAGATGTTTTCATGTATATTCTTCTGAGATATTGGCCTGTAATTTTCCTTTTTTTGGAGTGTCCTTATCTGGCTCTAGTATGAGGGTAATGCTGGCTGGGTAAAATAAGTTTGGAAGTGTTCCCACCTCTTCAAATTTTTGGAAGAGTTGGAGAACTATTGGCATTAATTCACTTCTAAATGCCTGGTAGAATTCATCCGTGAAGCCATCTGGTTCTGCGTTTGTTTTTAACGTGGTTTTTATTGGGAGGATTTTAAATACTGCTTAAATCTCCTAACTGATTATCAGGTTGGTTCAGCTTTTTTATTTTTTTCATGATTCAGTCTTGGTAGGTTGTATGTTTCTGGAAAATTATCCATTTCTTCTAGGTTATCCAGTTTGTGGTCTTTCATTGTTCATAGTAGTTGCATTATTTTTTTATTACTAATTCTGCTAAAATTTATTCACAAGATTATTGATGATTCATCTTTTGGAAATTGCATGATACATATACACACTTATAAATATATATTGATTTTCTTTTCTGTCTCACATTTTTCTTTAACAATTCTTAGAGCACATTACATGTTAACACTGTAAACGTTTTTTACTAGACTTTACATTAACAACTTAGAATTATAGAACTATTGAGAAGATAATAGTTTTCTTAATGTTAACACCTTGTATTAGTGTAGTACATTTGTTACAATTAAAGAACCACTATTAATATGCTATCTGCAAATAAAGTTTACACTTGATTCTGATTTTATTAGTTTTTATCCAGTGTACTTTTTCTGTTTCAGGACTCCATCTAGGATACCATATCACCTTTAGTTGTCATTTCCTTAGACTCATCTTGGCTGTGATAATTTCTCAGATTTTCCTTGTTTTTGATGACCTTGCCGGTTTTAAGAAGTACTGAGCTGGTGTTTTGTAGCATGTCCCTCAATTGAATTTTGTCTGATGTCTGTTTTATAGTTAGACTGGGGTTATGGGTTTTTGGAAAATAACCTCAGAGATAAACTACCATTTTTATCACATTGTGTCAAGGGTACCTACTATCAAAATGATTTATCACTGTTGATGCTGACCTTGATCACCTGACAAAAGTGCTACTTGTCAGGACTCTCCAGTATAATGTTTTATATATAGATACAGATATATGTAATCTTTTAAACCTTGTGCAACCCATACATAAAGAATAGGGAATTGTGCTCCTTTTCTTTGTGGGTGAAATATTCACATAAAACATTTGAAGTCCTTCTGCATGGAAAATTTGTTTCATCTCTCATATTTATTTTCTTATTGAATCATTATGTTATTTTTGAGTACATTGATATTTATTTTATACTTTGGGTTATAATCCAGTATCATTTTGTCATATTGCTAAAATTCTTTGAGCTTTGACCATTGGGAACTCTTTCAGGAGATCCTTTTGACATAACCCCATCACTGAAGGGTTTCTGTTTTTGAGTTTTGAAACCTCTCTTATTTTTTGCACTGTAAGATGCTTCAGGACTACAGGCTCATCTTTTACATTTCCTGTTTCAGTCCTACAGCAGGCATTTCTTCATAGAAACTTTTTTTGTTGTTACTGTTGTTGTCTTTCTTATCTTTAAATTTCCATTCCAATTAGTGAGATAGTTAGATCCCACTATCTGCCATTCAGTTATATAAGTTCTAGTTTACATGCATAGCAGTATCAGAATTATTAGCCTATACCTCCATGGAAAACTACTTCATCAACGAGAATACAGGGCTTTTGTGCCATTTTCTTGTCCTTAGGCTTACAACTTCATTTGTTTCCAAAGTTACTTAGGTCAATACTTGTTTCTCCAAGTCACTTCAGTGAAGTTTTTTCATACATTTGAAATAGTACATCTTCTTGTCACCATTTGCTTTCATTTCTACAGACCTTAGACCTCCTAACTTACTTTTTTATAAAAAAATTGCATACACTGAGACTCACTCTTTCTGCTGAAAATCAATGTTTTGATCAATGTGCAATGCCATATATCCATTACAGTGTAATAGAAAATAATTTTACTACTCTGCATTTCCCATTTTTCAACTATTGAGCCCCCTTATAAACTCCTGGCAACCACTGATCTGTTTAGTGTCTCTATAGTTTTGCTCTTTCCAATATGTTATTTATGGAATCATACAATATGTTGCTTTTTCATATGACTTCTTTCATGTAGCAATGTGCTAAAGTGTGCTATACTTGTGCTACGTTCATACAGTGCTATATGTATGAATTCAAGGTTCATACATTTCCTTATTGTGGCTTGACAGCTTAAATATTTTTATTGTTGAATAATATTTTATATTGATGCAACACAGTTTGTTCTTTCATTATTGAAGGACATCTTGGTTGCTTTTAAGTTATTTTGAATAAAGCTATTATAAAGTTTTGTTTGCAGGTTTTTCTGTGGACATAAAGTTTCAATTAATTTTAGTAACTACCTAGGAGCTAGACTGCTGGTTTATATTTTAAGACCATGTGTAAATTGTAAATAACTGTCAAACTTTCTTCCAAAGTAGGTGTACCGTTTTGCATTCCCATCATAAACGAACTAGAGTTTCTGTAGTTTGGCATCCTCACCAGCATTTGGTATTGTTAAGTTTTACATTTTAGCCATTCTAATAAATCTAAACAGGTATTTCATTGTTCTTTTGATTTCCAGTTCACAGATTACAAATAGTATTGAGCATCTTTTCAGATGCTTATTTGCATTTGTGTATTTTCTTTGGTGGAGTGTATGTTTAGACCATTTTGCCAATTTTTTAATTGGGTTGTTTTCCTGTTGCTGAGTGTCAAGTGATTTTTGTATCATTTGAATACAATTTTTTCTTATATAATTATATAATAAATATATTATTATATTTGAGTTTGCAAATGTTTTCACCCAGTATATGACTTATATTTTAATTCTCTTTATAGGGTATTTTGCAAACAGAAGTGTTTAATGAAGTGTAACCTAATTATTCTTTTCTTGCATGGATCATACTTTTGGTGTTGTAACTAAAACACTCATACCAAACCCAAAGTCATCTAGATTTTCTCCCATGTTAACTTATAAAATTTTATAGTTTTTCATTTTATATATTTATAAATAGGTCTATGATCCATTTTGAGTTAATTTTTGAAGAAGGTATAAAGTTTGTGTCTTATTTCTTCTCTTACTTTTCCTCCTCCTCTCCTTCTCCTCCTCTTCCTTGTCTTCCTCCTCCTCCTCCTCTTCTTCCTCTTCCTCCTCTTCCTCCTCCTTCCTCTTCCTCTTTCTCTCCTTCTCCTTTCTTTCTCCTTCTTCTTCTCTTTCTTGTTAATAGATTTCTGACAACTTCATCACCATTTGTTGAAAATACTTTTTTTAATCTATTGATTTTCCTTTGTCGCTTTGTCAAAGATCAGTTTGCCTATATTTGTGATGGCCACTTTCTGGGACTCTATTTTGTAACAACAATGTCTGTTTCCTTTTTTTCACCAATACCACACTCTAACTTTGTAGTAAGTCATGAAATCACAGTGTGAGTCTTCCATTGTTGTTCCTTTTCCTCAGTATTGTGTTGATTCTTCCATATCTTTTTTTTCCACATAAACTTGAAAACCTGTTTGTCAACATCTACCAGGTAGCTTATTGGGAGTTTCATTGGGATTTTATTGAGCCTATGCCTTAATTTTGAGAGATTCATAATTTTAACAGTAAACCCCTTCCAGTAAATGAACACTTAATATAAAAATAACACGTTAGATTGTCTGTCTTCAGTACATGAAATAATTATGAATTAAAATTTATGTTATACTTTATGCAATTTGAGTTTGGATCTGTCAGTATATAAATCTATGAAGAAATTATTTTGGTTTATGAGTTGATGCAAGAGTAAGTTGCTTTTTCTTTATTCTCTGATCTGTAAATTCTTATTTATCAAGCACTAATTTTTATACAAGAAAGATCTACTTTTCCATTTCTAACACTGTGCAAGTGTCATATGGTTCTATTAATTATGGTTTTGTTATACTTTTTGATGTTTAACAGGACTGATACATTGTTACCCTTTCCCATCCAAAGTATTCTTGCCTAATTTTATAAAGGCTGACTAAAATGTTAAAATACACAGGTTTCATTTTATGACAGTTATAAAAATACTCTACTTATCTCCAGATTTTCTGCCTCTCTTTGACCTCAATCATAATTTCCATATCCAGTGTAAGAAAGTGATTTCTGGGGATGGGGAAGGATGAAAGAAAAATAAATAGAATATTATAAATTGGTTAGAATATATTCCATTTATTGTCTCCAAAATTAGAGCTTTGATGTTTGAAGTAATATTAACAGAAAGAATATTATTATAGAACTTCTTTCTGGGAAATATAGTTTCTGTCAATTTTATGGGTTTAGTAAATTAAGCACTGAAATGCTTCATAAATCAAAGTGGTATCATAGGAATTTCAGGAAATAAAGTTGAATTGAATTGGTAGTTGTCCTTGCAAATCAACTCGTGTTCTGTAATTCTGAGGAGATTGACTAGTAGTCCTAAAGCTATCATATAAACTTAAAATAACAACATACATGCAGACAAACAAAAACAACTATAACATCTTCTTCTTGAGAAGAAGATTTTTGGATACTCTAGGCATTCCTAAGAAAGAAAAAGTGGTAGTAATCAATACTTATAAGAAACAGAGTCAGAGTTTCCTAAAGAAGGAATATGCTAGGATGTGTGTAAACAAAACAAAGCAAGATTATATGGAAAAAGAAATAAGAGAATTATCCTGAATGATATTAAGGAAAGTTTTTAAGAAGTTGTAAAATATGAATTTACATTTAAGATGATATATGTGAAAACTGAGACTGTATCAGTGTTGTGTTAGTTAAGGTTCTCTAGAAGGACACAACTAAGAGGATATATATATGTATCATCATCATATGTATATATCCTCATATATATATATCCTCATATATATATATATAAGTTTATTAAGTATTAACTTACATGATCACAATGTCCCACAATAGGCTGTCTGCAAGCTTGAGGAGCAAGGAGAGCCAATCTGAGTCTTAAAACTGATGAACTTGGGGTCCAGTGTTCAAGGGCAGGAAGCATCCAACATGGGAGAAAGATGTAGGCTGGGAGGCTAGGCCAGTCTCACCTTTTCACGTTTTTCTGCCTGCCTTATATTCACTGGAAGCTGATTAGATGGTGCCTACCCGATTAAGCGTGAGTCTGCCTTCCCCAGTCCACAGACTCAAATGTTAATTTCCTTTGGCAACACCCTCACAGATACACCCAGGATCAATATGTTGCATCCTTCACTCCAGTCAAGTTGACAGTATTAACCATCACAAGTCCACCCCTTGTCAATTTGAACCCATACACATCTCCTTAGATCATAATCTTCAAATAAAGATAATGATAAGGTCATAATTATGCCTAACATAATATGACTATCCTTTGTACAACTGGAAACTCACCAATCCTCAGCCCAAATACTATTACATAGGGTTAACAATACTTAAATGCCAATATGAAGTCGCTAAATCTTATGTCACTTGATAAACAAAAAGGAAATAAAATGAAGATATTTTCTTAGTACAAGTACATACATGCACCAACATGTTTTTCACAAAAGAAGGAGAAAATACTCATGACAGTTACAGTACTCATTTCTGCATCTGGTCATGTGCTTGTAGCTGGTATTGATAACTACCTTTTACTACCATTCTTTATCATCTTTGCCTTCAGCAAGCACTTCAGCAGGTCATGTTTTTTATCCTAGTGGAGTGACCCAAACTGTCATTCCTGAGGGGTCTGTACCATTTGTATTCCTGCCAGGATTGGGCTGTTATTTCCCATTGACCTTAATAATCACAAGGCATGGTAATACTAAGAGATACCCTAATGGATCTCCGGTATCCCATGCATACTCTTCCTTACCTCCATAATGGAGTAGTAGACTGATTTCATCTTGATAGACTGGGTCAGTCACTCCAGCAAACTCTGTAACTCCCTTCTTAGCCTGTTGATTTTAAAGTAGGAGGAGCCCTAAGTGTCCAGGTGGCAATCTTAACTTCCAGTTTAATGGAATCATTGTTGTATCTCCTGGTGGCAGCATTCCTCCTTCTGGAACTAAGACCTCTAGGCAAGCAGAACATAATGTCGTGGGAACAGGAAGCAAAAAATTTGCTAGTGGATCACTGGGGTGATGGTGAGGAGTGCCACTTCCACTTCCACCCCTTGATTACTGGACCTGTGAATCCTGGCTATGGGAGAAACTGTACCATATATTGCATGCTGATTCAGAGCATGCGTGGCCTTCTGGAGATCTTTGCCCCAGCCCTGTAAAGTATTACCACCTAGTGGCATTGTAATTGTGACTTCAAATAGCCATTCCACCGTTCTATCAACCCAGCAGCATCAAGATAATGGGTAAGATGGTAAGACCAGTGAATTCCATGAGCATGAGCCCACTGCCGCACTTCTTTAGCTGTCAAGCGAGTGCTTTGGTCAGAGGCAATGCTGTGTGGAATGCTATGATGACAGATAAGGCATTCTGTGAGTCCACAGATGGTAGTCTTGGTAGAAGCATTGTGTGCAGGATAGGCAAACCCATATCCGGAGTAAGTGTCTATTCCAGTTAGGACAAACCTCTGCCCTTTCCATGATGGAAGAGGTCCTATATAATCAACCTGCAACCAGGTAGCTGGCTGATCATCCTTAGGAATGGTGCCATGTCTAGGACTCAGTTGTGGTTGCTGCTGCTGGCAAATTGGGCACTCAGCAGTCGCCGTAGCCAGGTCAGCCTTGGTAAGTGGAAGTCCATGTTGCTGAGCCCATGCATAACCTCCATCCCTGCCACCATGGCCACTTTGTCCATGGGCCCATTGGGCAATGACAAGGGTGGCTAGGGAAAGAGGCTGAGTGGTGTCCACAGAATGGGTCATCCTATCCTCTTGATTATTAAAATCCTCCTCTGCTGAGGTCACCTATTGGTGAGCACTCACACAGGATACAAATATCTTCACGGTTTTTGATCACTCAGAGAGGCCCATCCACATACTTCTTCCCCAAATTTCTTTGTCACCAATTTTCCAATCATGCTTCTTCTAATTTCCTGACCATCCAGTCAAACCATTGGCTATAGCCCATAAATCAGTATATAATCATACACCTGGCCATTTCTCCTTCCAGCAAACTGCACAACAACGGGCACTGCTCAAAATTCTGCCCACTGGGAAGATTTTCCTTCACTGCTGTCCTTCAGGGATATCCTGGAAAGGTGCTACAGTGCTGCAAATGTCCACTTTCGGGTGGTGCCTGTATGTCGTGCAGAACCATCTGTGAACCAGGCCCTAGTCTTCTCTTTCTCTGTCTGCTGATTGTAGGGCTCCCCATGTGGCCATCAGTGCAGGCTAGAAAAGAGAAGGTAGGGTGGCAGGAATGGAGACCATGGGCATTTGAGCCACTTCCTCATGTAACTTACTTGTGCCTTTGGGACTTGCTTGAGCCTGATCACATATATGCCACTTCCATTTGATGATGGAATGCTGCTGTGCATGACCCACTTGATGGCTAGGTGGTTCAGAAAGCACCCAGTTCATGATGTATAATTCAGGTTGCATGGCGACTTTATGACCCATAGTCAAGCATTCAGTTTCCACCAAAGCCCAGTAACATGCCAAGAGCCATCTCAAAAGGAGAGTAGTTATCTGCAGAAGATGGCAGGGCCTTGCTCTTAAATTCTAGAGGCCTCCACTGTGATTCACCTATGGTGGCCTGCCAAAGGCTCCAAACAGCATCCCTACGTGCCCCTGACACCTCAAGCACCATTGGATCTGCTGGGTCGTATGGCCCAAGTGGTAGAGCAGCTTGCCCAGCAGCCTGGACCTGTTGCAGAGCCTTCTCCTGTTCTGGACCCCACTCAAAACTGTCAGCTTTTTCAGTCACTTGATAAATGGGCCAGAGTAACACACTCAAATGAGGAATGTGTTGCCTCCAAAATCCAAATAGGCCCACTGGCTGTTGTGTCCCTTCCTTGGTTGTAGGAGGGGCCAAATGCAGCAACTTATCCTTCACCTTAGAAGGAATATCTTGACAAGCCTCACACCACTGGACCCCTAGAAATTTTACTGAGGTATAGGGTCCCTGAATTTTAGTCAGATTTATTTCCCATCCTCTGGTACATAATTGTCTCACCAATAAGTCCAAGGTGTTTGCTACCTCTTGCTCACTGGATTCAATCAGCATAATGTCTTCAGTGTAGTGGACCAGTGTGATACCTTGCAGAAGCGAAAAGCAATCAGGTTCTCTCCAAATAAGATTATGACACAAAGCCAGAGAGTTGACATACCCTTGAAGTAGGCCAGTAAAGTTATACTGCTGGCCTTGCCAGCCGAAGGCAGATAGGCAGATAGCTTCAGGACAGGAATGGAGAAAAAGGCTTTTGCCAAGTCAATGACTGCATACCAGGTACCAGGAGATGTGTTAATTTCCTCAAGCAATGAAACCAAATTTGGTACAGCAGCTGGAATTGGAGTCATCACTTAGTTAAACTTATGATAATCCACTCTCATTCTCCAGGATCTGTCTGTCTTCTGAACAGGCTGCATAGGAGATTTGAAAGGGGACATGATGGGAATCACCACCCCTGCATCTTTCAAGTCGTTGATAGTGGCACTAATCTCCCCAATCCCTCCAGGGATGTGATATTGTTTTTTATTTACTATTTTTCTAGGTAGAGACAGCTCTAATGGCTTCCATTTGGTTTTTCCCACCATAATGGCCTTCACCCTACCAGTCAGAGAGCTAATGTGGAGGTTTTGCTAGCTGCTAAGTATGTCTATGCCAACTATGCATTCTGGAACAGGGGAAATGACTACAGGATGAGTCTGGGGATCCACTGGACCCACTGTAAGTTGGACCTGAGCTAAAACTCCATTAATTACCTGACCTTCATAAGCTACTACTTTAACTGGAGCACCACAATGACGTTTTGATGTTTTGGGTCCCTGGAACCAATGTCAGCTCAGAACCAATGTCTAGTAGTCCCTGAAATATCTGATCATTTGCCTTTCCCAGTGCACAGTTACCCTGATAAAAGGCCGGAGGTCTCCTTAGGGAAGGATGGGAGAAAGATTCACTGTATAAATTGTCCGTAATATAGTGGGATCCTTCCTCAAGGGGACCCTGCCTCCCCTTCGTTCAAGGGGTTCTGGGTCTGTAAACTGGCTCAAGTCTGGAAATTGATTGAGAGGCCGTGATTCTCTGTTTTTATAATTCAAATTAGTCTTTTGTCCATTCGACCTAGAAGTTTTCTCTTTATATAAATTAGGTAGGAATGCTGTAGGCTTCCTATCAGTTTCACTTCTGGTAACACCGTGATTAATTAGCCAATGCCAGAGCTCTACACTAGTCAGACTATTCCGATTGTTGCCTTGTCTCTGCTGTCAACTATGATAGCTGCACCCACCTTGCCTTTGACAGTTGAGTACCGCCACGTGGCCCCTGCCACCTTGGGATTCAGTTATTCCCATTGCATTTAAATTTTGTGGTCTAGTGACTGTGGTTCCCACTATTAGATCTGACATACAGATAAGAGCAGTTACAGGGCTCTTTAAAGATGCAGGTACTGCCCTCACACATCTATTTCACAAGGCATTAGTGAAGCATATATCTCCTCAACCCCTCCCAGCCAGAATGAGTAGCTCTAAAGGGATTAGTCCACTCCAACATCTCAATCTCCCTAAGCCTTTGGATTCCTTCCTCTACATTAAACCAAGGGAGAGCAGGCATTTCCAGCTCACTCACGGTGGGCCATCTTTTAATACATATTTCAGCTAACTAAGCAAATAAACTAAGAACCTTTTTTAACTCTTGAGCTTCAACTTTAAATGCAGAGTTCCTACTTAGTGGGTCCAAATCAATAAATTCGGCCTGATCCAACTCTGCATTCCTTCCACCATTATCCCATACCCTTAATATCCATTCCCGTGCCTGTTCTCCAGATTGCTGTTTATACAGAGAACTCAAATAGTTCTTTTTGGGGGTAGCACACCTCCTCATGGGTCGAACTCTCAAACTCACCCCCAGGGGCCCGCCAGGACTTTAGTCATAGGTGTAAAAGCAAACAGGGGTGTTGGGGGTGGCTACTGAGGAGAATCAACATTTTCTTGCCTGACAACCACCTCGGGGCAGTCCATCTCTGTTGCCTCAGGCAGCACAGGGTTTATTGCCTCAGACAAAAGTGGAAAGGCTGATGGCAGCCTGGGTCAGGGAGGGAGTGTTGCCACTACTGGGGATGGCGAAGCTGTTCCTTCTGGCCAAAAAGTTCATCAAAGTTTACAAACAGCGTTCCTAGCTTCATCAGGGTCCTTCCACACATTCCCATTCCAAGTTGCAGGGTTCCATTCTTTTCCAGTCAATGCTCCTACTTTAACGGTAGACACCTGGTGAGGCTGTGTATGCACCTTTCATTTGCAGGTCAGCCCCTCGCATGATAAGAGCTTCTGTCTCTGTCTTTCCACAATTTCAGCTCTTTCTCTACAGGAGATAAGACTGTCACACAGGGTAATAGTAGCAGATTTGAGACTCAGTATTTGATTTTGAAGCCAGGAGACAGAATCCCTGAGTTCATCATCACTTTGTCCACTGAATTTAGGAGCAACCAACCAGCTTCATTGTGCTCCTTGGTTTTCCACATATGACCAAAGGTATTATATATAGGGTCACTAAACTTGCCTTTCACAAGTGGTGAATCAGGAATGTCAAATGCATTTATTTTGCATAGCTTAGGCCAAGGTCTCCCAATGTTCTCCATACTATTACAAGTAAAGTCCTTAGCATTTTGGGGTCTAATCATATTAAGCAGCCAACTCCAGCAACCCCAAAACCAGTGAAAGAACTCCATCCTTAGTATTCTATTCCTCTAGAACCACTCCTGGTTCTAGAGGTGCCAAAATCTGGTGCCAAATCTGTATTAGTCAGGGTTCTCTAGGGAGACAGACCTAATAGGATATATATATATATATATATAAAAATGTGAGTTTAATTAAGTATTAACTTACATGTTCACAAGGTCCCACAATAGGCTGTCTTGAGGAGCAAGGGGAACCAGTCCAAGTCTGAAAACTGCAGAACTTGTAGTCCGATGCTCCAGGGCAGAAGGCATCCAGTACGGAAGAAAGATGTAGGCTGGGAGGCTAGGCCAGTCTTGCCTTTTCATGTTTTTCTGCCTGCTTTGTATTCACTGGCAGCTGATTAGGTGGTGCCAAACTAATTAAGGGTGGGTTTGCCTTCCCTAGTCCACTGACTCAAATGTTAATCTCCTTTGGCAACACCCTCACAGACACACCCAAGATCAATACTTTGCATCCATTAACCATCACAAGTGACATGACCAAATTAGAAATGCTCCTCAAGAAAACAGAATAAAATGATATAGTTTTATAAAAACAATACCCAAGGTTATTTTGTGAAAACATGCTAGTAATAAGAAATTAGTATTTGTCTGGGCATAGTGGCTCAGGCCTGTATTCCCAGCACTTTGGGAGACCGAGGCAGGTGGAACACTTGAGCCCAAGAATTTGAGACCAGTCTGGGCAACATTGTGAGACCCTGCCTCTACAAAATGTACAAAAATTAGCTAGGGGTGTTGGCCTTCATCTGTTGTTCCAGCTACTTAGGAGGCTGAGACAGGAGGATTGCTTGAGCCTAGGAGTTCAAGGCTGCAGTGAGCTATGATCACACCACTGCACTCCAGCCTGGGCAACAGAGTCAGAACCTGTCTCAATTTTTTTTAAAAAGGAAGTTAGTATTCATTATTTTATTTTAATATATATTTTACTAAATATTCGTGTATTTTGCTTTCTTCAGAATATAAATGATTACAAAAGCTGAGGGCAAATGCTGTTTATATAGAGCTCTCTCTAATAAAAGAAAACATACTGTAAACTGTGTTGCCAAAAATGCTGTCCACATACATGTGGTTACTGAACATTTAAAATGTGGCTGTAGCAACCGAGGATCTAAATTTTTATTTTTCTATAATTTTAGCTAATTTAAAGTTAAATAGCCACACATGGCTAGTGGCTATGTATTGGACAGGGCAGGAGAGAGGACAGATTAGGGATGTTGTAATTTTACTGATTAAAATATTTTGTTTTCACAATACAATTTCTATAGACTTTATCTAATCAGCTACCTCCTGTCAATTATCTGTTTTTGAGGTACATTTTACAAATGGCAAGTTCATGAATTTAATGTGTACAGCTATTTTTTTTTACTTATGTCAGTACTTATGTAACCATCATGCAGATTACAATTTAGAATGCTGCTGAGGCAGGAGAATCGTGTGAACCCGGGAGGCGGAGCTTGCAGTGAGCTGAGATGCAAGTGAGCTGGAGAGCCACTGCACTCCAGCCTGGGCGACAAAGTGAGAATCCGTCTCAAAAAAAAAAAAAAAAAAAAGAAAAAAAATTTAGAATGCTTTCAACATTCCAGAATGTTTTCTTGTGTCCCTTTCCAGTCAGTATCTCCTTCAAAGGGTAATTACTAGTCTGACAACTATACAACTATCATCAGAAGTTAATTTGGGTTGTTTGGAAATAAGGTAAATAAAGTAATGACTTTTACTCTTTGTATCTAGCTTCTCACTATGATCGAGATGCATCCATTCTATATTTATTACTGTGTTGTTTTCTCTTGCTGTTTACTGTTCTATTTTATAAATATTCTGCATTTTTTAACTTACTTCAGTAGTGATTATACTTAGAATGATTTAACTATTATTCTATCATAAATGAAGCTCTTTTGAACATTCTTCTGAATATGTATATATACACACACACACGTTCTGACTGTGCACCACATAAGAACATTTTCATGAACAATGGACCACATATGCACAGGTGGCCACATAAGCTTGCAATGGAGCTAAGAAATTCCATTGCCTAGTGATGTAGCATTACCTTTTGTATATTTACATACAAAATTATTTACCATTGTGTTACAATTACCTACAGTATTTAGTACAGTATCATACTGGATGAGGTTGTAGCATAGGAGCAATTGATTATACCATATAGCCTGGACATGTAGTAGGCTGCACTATCTAGGTTTGTGTAAGTACATTCTATGATGTTTACACAATGATGAAATTGCCTAATGACACATTCCTCAGAATCAATCCCTATCATTAAGTAAAGCATGTGTGTGTATATATATATAAAATAACATATATATACATGTATACATGTCTGTAATTTTAGTTGAGTTTTAGCAAGCTATAAAGAGGTTTGATAAAGTGTTTTGTACAGTATACATTCCTACCAGCAATGTAAGAAAGAACATATTTTAGATTTACTGATCATAGAACAGTTAAATATGTTAACCAATATCATACAGCTAATAAATGGCAGAACCCAGATTTAAACAAGGGAATTTACATTTAGACTGTCTTCTTAGACACCAAGTTAACCCACAAACAACTAAACAAATAAAAAGTTATCAGACTGAAACAAAAAGAAACAGAAACTTGAATAATCCTAATAATAAAATACATTGAGGTAATGTTTTAAAAGTACATAAATAAACTACCAGAATTAGACTTCAACTTTGATTCATTCTACCAATAATTAAGAGAATACATATTTTAATGTTCATGGAAACTTTTTCTGGTAGTTGGAAAGAAACAATACTCCAATTAATGTTGTTAGCCTACTGTAATTTTGCTACAAAATTCAAAAAGATAATTTGAAAGGAAAACAAAGCCCATTCACACTAAGTAATACATAATAAAAAATACTACTCAAGTTGTTTTTTTTTTTTCCAGTATAGCTGACTAGAAGCATTTCAAACACACCCCGTCTACTTAGAAGAACCAATATAGCGTGTGCACAATCATACTTTGAATGCATTATCCAAGAGGGAACATAGGAGTTCAGCAGAAAATAGACAAGAAAGATGAAAAGGTAGGAAGGAGAAAGAAAACTGGAGACTTGCCTGGCCAGTACTGGCTGGGAACTAAGAGTGGCTCCCCATTGTGGGAGAAAGTGAATCAGAATTTTTCTGCAGTCCACTTTTGCAGTGGGGAATCTTGCAATCCAGGCTACCAGAGAGAACCTTGACCCTCCCAAATCCTGAATCTAATTTAGAAAGTGACCAAGAGACTATGAGTAAGAACTGCTCCAGGGGAGGAAGAGGCCATGGATCCCATGCCTTTTCTGAAACCTAAGTTGCTACAGCAAGATGCCATTCTTCATCCTAGCTTTTAATAGACTATTTGTGGTCCTGGAAACCAACAGCACCAGCCCTAAGCATTGGGAAAACTCAGGCTGCTGCTTGCAGAACTGAGCCATGTGTGTGGGGTATGATCCTTCAACTAGGACTGAGAAGTGAACATGGTGTGGACTGTGGCTGGTGGCCCTGAAAGGAGGTAGCGCCCCTGTGACTTGAATAGGATGAGAGTTGCCACGGAGGCTTGGTGTTGAGCTTGGCAAGAGGTCCTATGGTCTGGGGCTGAGTTGTGGGCTAAGCATAAGCTGTTGGGTCTCATGGAAGAGCTGGATTGCCTGTGGCAGTCAGACTGGGGAGTGAGCCCCTCCAGGACAAGGACATGAGAAGGATGCAAGGCCCCTACACACTGGCCAATCCTGTGACCCTTTGGACTGGTCCTACCCTCCCAATTGCAAGATCCTAGCACAGTGGTTGTTGCTAGTCACCCAGTAATTCTGCCAGGGGCCTGAGCATTTCCCCATCCCCACCCCTCATGGCTGGTGCATGCACTTGCCACTGGGGGACCTGGGTGCAGGATTGCCCAGTAGGCTGTAAGCGATTCACCTCATACCCCAAGACACAATGCAAGTTCCAGGGTCCTGAGGAGTATACAACCCAATCTATTACCTGGTTCACACAAGCACTCCTCCCAAAGGCCTGAGCTTGGGAATTAATACCCTACCATTACCTCCTCAGGTGGCTACTACCTGCAAATGCTGCCTGCTGGTCTGTAAGTTGTCCTACGCAGCTCATTGCAACCACTGCCAATACAAGTGCATAGTACTTAGGAACCAGAAAAGCCTCTCATCCTTCTACTGCCATCATCATGCCACATTTGCTGCCCAAAAGCTTGGGAACTTTCTCATCAACCTGGTACACACTACTACAAACAAAATCCAAGAAAGCTACCCAAAGACCAATAATTGACTTGCCTGGAACCAGCAACATACATACATGCCAGTGTACACTGACCCAGGGCACAATAATATACATGCTTATCTACAACTGCCACTGCTAAAACCTGAAGATAGATCCATCTGGCATTTCAGTCCTCAGCACAGCTTCACCAGAGCCTCCACCAGTAACCACACCCTAACACACTGAGAAAACCGTAGATTTCATGCTGTATATGGCTTTTTAAAAAATCATACAGAATGCATTACTGCATTCACAGAAGCAAAGCCAACAGGGCTTCATAGTCATAACATGATCGTCACATCTTCAAGAAACAGTGCAAAAGGGCCCCCCCAAAACAAAACTAAATTTAAAACTAGGAAGAAGTTTTGAATGTGGTTTTGACTAAATGCCAGACATATAGAAAAATAAAGATACAGGAAATGTGAAAAAATAAGATGATATGGCACCCTTAAAGAGCACAGTAATTCTCCGGCAACAGATCTTAACCAAAAGGACACTCTCAACATTCCAGATAAGTAATTCAAAATATTAATTCTAAATAAGCTCAATGAGAAATGTGTGGAATCTAAAACCAGTTCAAAGAAATTAGAAAAATGATTCAATGTATGAATGAGAAATTTACTAAAGAGATAGATTTAAAAATATACAGCAAATTATGGAACTTAATAATTCATTGTGGGAAATACAAAATAGATTTGAAAGGTTGAACAACGCACCCAGAGAATAAAGATTTACAGAATTTGAATACAGACCTCTGAAATAATAAAGTTAGACAAAAATAAAGAACAAAGAATGAAAATGTACAAAACATTTGAGACATTTGGGACAACATAATACAACTAAATGTTTGAATTATCAGTATCTCCAAGGGCAAAGAAATCAAAACCTTTAGCAAATCTATTTAACAAACTAATAGATGAAAACCTTTTTAAGTCTAGCAAAATATTTAGACATCCAGATAGAGGAGGCTAAGTGATGCCGTGAAAATAAAATACAAATAGGACTTTGCTACGACCCATTGTAATTAGACTTTCCAAAGAGCGAATTTGAAAACAAAACAAAACGAAAAAACAAAACAAAAACCAAAAACGTGTCCAGTCACTTGAAAGGGAAGTCCTATCAGACTAACAGTGGACCTCACAGCAGAACTTGAAGACAAGAAGGGACTGTGATGATATATTCAAAGTGCTGAAAAGGAAAAAAAAAAAAAAAAAAGTCAGCCATTACTTTTATATCTGCTAAGATTAAGCTTCACAAATGAAGAAGAAAAAATGTCTTTCCTAGACAAGAAATTACTGAAAGAATTTATCACCATAAAAGAAGTTCTCTATGGAGTCTTTTTATTTATTTATTATTTTTTGAGATAGAATTTCACTCTTGTCACCCAGGCTGGAGTACAGTGGCACGATCTCGGTTCACTGCAACCTCCGTCTCCCGGGTTCAAGCAATTCTCCTCCCTCAGCCTCCCAAGTATCTGGGATTACAGGTGCCCGCCATCACACCCAGCTAATTTTTGTATTTTTAGTAAAGATGGGGTTTCACCATGTTGGCCAGGCTGGTCTGAAACTCCTGACTGCAGGTGACCCACCTGCCTTGGCCTCCCAAAGTGGTGGGATTACAGACATGAGCCTGGCCTCAATGGAGTCTTAAACTGGTACACCAAAGGAAAATTTTACTATAATGAGAAAATATGAAAGTATAAAACTATTTGGTAAAGCTATCACACAAAGGAGGAAGTGATAGGAATCAAATGGCACCAGTACCGAATTTTACCAAACCACAATGACAAATACAGAAAAAAAACAAAGATTTTATAAAACAACTGGAAAACAGTTAACAATAAGACAGAAACAAAATCTCACATATAAAAATCTCACACCCTGAATGTCAACTGATTAAATGTCCTACTTTAAAGATATAGACTGCCTGGATGGATTAAAACACATAATCAAACTCTATGCTGCATTTAAGAAACTCACCTTACTTGTAAAATATAGAAAGAGAAATTTAAGGAAAAGGGGTGGAAAAAGATATTCTTTGCGCACAGAAACCAAAAGTGAGTAGGAGTAGCTATACTTATATCAGATAATACAAACTTTAACTCAAAAAAATGAAGAAAGATAAAAAGGTCATTATATAATGATAAAAGGATAAATTCAATAATAGGATATTAATGATTCTAAATATATATGCATCCAAAATTGCAGGACCCGGATTTACAAATATTACCAAAGAATGAGATAGACAAAAAAATAATAGTAGTAGTAGTAGGAGAATTTAACGCCCTACTCACAGCATTAGACAGATTATATAGACAGAAAAAACATTGAACTTAAATTGGACTTTAGACCAAATGGACCTAACATGTATTTGTAGAACATTATACACTTTGTCATCAGCATGTGGAACATTCTACAAGATGGACCATATGTTAGGACACAAAACAAGTCTCAATAGATTAAAAAAACAAAATCATGTCAAATATCTTCTCCGACCACAGTGAAATAAAACTGGAAATTAATACCAAAAGAAACTGGAAACTATACAAGGACATGGAAATAAAATAACATGCTCCTGAATGATCATTGAGTCAACAAAGAAATTAAGATGGAAATAAAATTTTGAAAATAAATGAAAATGGAAACACAATACATCAAAACTGTAGGATATAGCAAGACCAATGCTAAGTGAGAAGTTTATAGTGTTAAATGCCTATATCAAAAAAGTAGAACGATTACAAATTAACAATGTAATGATGCACTTCTTTACAAGGAACCAGAAAAGCAAGAACAAGTCTAACAAAATTTGCAGAAGGAAAGAAATAACAGAAATCAGAGAGGAGAACTATATGAAATAGATAATGCAAAGCGTTAATGAAATGAAAAATTGGCTCCTCAGAAAGATAAAATTAATAAACTCTTAGCTTGTATAACCAAGACAAGAAGGAAGACCCACCTAAACAAAACCAAAAATAAAAAAGTGGACATTACAACTGATGCCACAGAAATAAAAAAAACAAACACAAACTATTGTGCACAACTGTACACCCACAAACTTGAAAACCTACAAAAGACAGATAAATCCCTGGAAACATACCACAAACCAAGGTTGAACCAGAAAGAAATAGAAAACCTGAGCAGACCAATAATGACTCAAAAGATTGAACCTGCAATTAAAAAAGAATCTCCCAACAAAGAAAAGACCAAGAACGTACGTATGCACAGCCAAATTATTTCAGTGTACAAAGAAGAATGAATACCAATCCTCCTGAAACAGTTCTAAACAACCAAAGAAGAGGATATTCTCCCTAACTAATTCTATGAGGCCAGTATCATTCTGATACCAAAATCAGTGAAGGACACATCAAAAAAGAAATCTACAGCCTAATAAATCTGATTAACATATATGCAAAAATCCTCAAAATACTTGCAAACTAAATTTAACAGCACATTAAAAATATAATACAGTTTTAAACTGAGTAACATGATAACTTAAGCTTTGTTCTATTTTCTTAGGAGTGCCTGGGCTATTGGGGTTCTTTTTTGGTTCCATATGAATTTTAAAATGTTTTTCTCTAGATCTGTGAAGAATATCATTGGTAGTTTGATAGGAATAGCATTGAATCTGTGAATTGCTTTGGGCAATATGGCCATTTTAATATTTATTCTTATCCATGAGCATGGAATGTTTTTGCACTTGTTTGTGTAATCTGTGATTTCTTTGAGCAATGTTTTGCAATTGTCACTGTAGAGCTCTTTCACCTCCCTTGTTAGCTGTATTCTTAGATATTTTATTCTTTTTGCAGCAATTATGAATGGGATTACATTTCTGATTTGGCTTTCAGCTTGGCTGTTGGTGTATAGGAGTGCTAGTGATTTTTGTACACTGATATTGTGTCCTGAAACTTTGCTGGAAGTTGCTTATCAGCTGAAGACGCTTTTGGGCCAAAACTATGGAATTTTCTAGACATAGAATTATGTCATCTACAAAGAGGGATAATTTGGCTTTCTCTCTTCCTATTTTGATTTCCATTATGTTTTTCTCTTGCCTGATTGCTCTGGCCAGGACTTCCAATACTATGTTGAATAGGAGTGGTAAGAGAGGACATTCTTGTCTTGTGCCAGTTTTTAAGGAGATTGCTTCTAGCTTTTGCCCATTCAGTATGATGTTTGCTGTTGGTTTGTCATAGATGGTTCTTATTATTTTGAGTTATGTTCCTTCAGTACATACTTTGTTGAGCATTTTTAATGTGAAGGGATTTTGGATTTTATTGAAAGCCTTTTCTGTATCTATTGACAGAATCATGTGGTTTTGTATTTGGTTCTGTTTATGTGATAAATCACGTTTATTGTTTTGTTCATGTTGAATCAAACTTGCACCCTGGGGATGAAGCCTACTTATCATGATGGATTAGCTTTTTGATATGCTGCTGCATTTGGTTTGCCAGTATTTTGTTGAGGATTTTTGCATCAAGGCTCATCAAGGATATTGGTCTGAAGGTTGCTGTTTTTGTTTGTTTGTTTATTTTCCAATGTATCTCTGCCACATTGGTATCAGGATGATGCTGGCCTCATAGAGTAAGTTGGGAATGAGTCCCTCCTCCTTACTTTTCAGAATAGTTTCAGTAGGAATGGTGCCAGCTCTTCTGTGTACATTGGTAGAATTCCACTGTCTTTTTATCTGGCCCTGGGCTTTTATTACTATTTATTACTGGTGGAGCTCATTGCCAGTCTGGTCCAGAATCAATTTCTTCATAGTTCAGGCTTGGGAGGGTATATTATTCCAGAAATTTATCCATGTCTTCTAGTTTGTTTGTTTGTTTGTTTTTGTTTGTTTGTGCATAGAAGTGTTTGTGGTAGTTTCTGATGGTTGTTTTTATTTTTGTGGAGTCAGTGGTTATATCCCTTTTGTCATTTCTAATTGTGTTTATTTGAATCTTCTCTTTTTTCATCTTTATTAGTCTAGCTAGTGGCCTATCTTGTTAATTTTTTCGAATAAACAAATTCCTGGATTTGTTGATATTTTGAATGGTTTTTGTGTCTTAATTTCCTTCAGTTCAGCTCTGATTTTGTTTATTTCTTTTCTGCTAACTTTGGGGTTGATTTCTTCTTGCTTCTCTAACTCTTTCAGTTGTGATGTTAGCTTGTTAATTTGAGATCTTTCTAACTTTCTGATGTGGGTTTTTATTGCCATAATTTTTCCTCTTAATGCTGCCTTCGTTGTATCCCAGTGGTTCTAGTATGTTGTATCTTTGTTCTTATTAGTTTCAAAGAACTTCTTGATTTCTGGATTAATTTTACTACTTACCCAGAAGTGATTCAGGAGCATGTTATATTGTCTTTTTTATTTTTTGCATAGGCAACTCTCAAAAAAATCTTTTATTTTAGGTTCAGAGGTACATGTGCAGGTTTGTTACATGGGTAAACTTGTGTCATGAGGGTTTGTCCACAGAATCAAACATAAAACAATCCTCAGCAAATGCAAAAGAACTGAAATCATTCTGTATGACAAATGCTCTTTTTAACAACCCCACAATATCGCCCCTTACCAAAAATTCTTCCTTCAGCTTAATCTCTCCCACTCTAGGTTCCCACCCCACCCCAATCCTGCTCCAAGCAGCCCTAATAAATATTGCCCATTCTCTCTCCGTACCACCCCACGAAAATTTTCGCTGCCCAAACACTTCAACACTATTTTATGTTATTTTTCTTATTAATAAATAAGAAGACAGGAATGTCAGGCCACTGAGCCCAAGCTAAGCGATCATATCCCCTGTGACTTGCACGTATACATCAAGATGATCTGAAGTAACTGAAGAATTACAAAAGAAGTGAAAATGGCCTGGGCGTGGTGGCTCACGCCTGTAATCCCAGCACTCTGGGAGGCCGAGGCAGGAGGATCACCTGAGGTGAGGAGTTCGAGACCAGCCTGACCAACATGAAGAAACCCCGTTTCTACTAAAAATATAAAATTAGCCAGGCGTGGTGGCACATGCCTGTAATCCCAGCTACTAGGGAGGCTGAGGCAGGAGAATTGCTTGAACCTGGGTGGCAGAGGTTGCAGTGAGCCAAGATGGCACCATTGCACTCCAGCCTGGGCAACAAGAGCAAAACTCTGCCTCAAAAAAAAAAAAAAAAAAAAAAAAAAAGTGAAAATGGCCAGTTCCTGCCTTAACTGATGACATTACCTTGTGAAATTCCTTCTCCTGGCTCAGAAGCTCCCCCACTGACCACCTTGTGACCCCTGCCCCTGCCCACCAGAGAACAACCCCCTTTGACTGTAATTTTCCACTATCTACCCAAATCCTATAAAACGGCCCCACCCCCATCTCCCTTCACTGACTCTCTTTTTGGAGTCAGCCCACCTGCATCCAGGTGATTAAAAAGCTTTGTTGCTCACACAAAGCCTGTTTGGTGGTCTCTTCACATGGACGCGCGTGACACTATTTAGTGCACAATAAGATACACTTATTAATAATTCAGGCAATTAATGCACAAGACTTTCAGGAGGAAATTTGTAGAAGTTTAAAGTTAATAGTAGCCAAGAAATTCTAGTAGAGTAACAGGAAGTGTGGATTTTCCAGAACATATATGAAGACTTAAAATATAGTAATTAACATATGTGGTAATGCTTTGAGGTAGATAATTTTTATTAACATGATGTAACAGTTAAGATAACATAATGCTTTGAGTTAGATAAACCAATAGAAAAAATGCTATCCAGAAAGTTATGCAGACATATAAGGATGCTTGATGTATTCCAGGGACACATACTTCCAGATAATTAAGAAAAGACCTGACTTTTCAACAAAGGGTGCTGTCTGTTAGATAACTACTGACTACAGGTTTCTCACGTTTTTCTCCATGACTTTTAAACAGAGGCACTGACTTCCTTTGTTTTAGAATACCTTTTCAAACAGACATGAAAGCTAGAGATACTGTCTCCATTCTGCCACCACCGCCTAACAAAAGAAAGGTTTGTTTGCTTTCCCATATATTCATGATAATGTCTTCTGGGACAAAAATCAGGCATACTTGCCTGTAATGCAGTCACTACGGGTGTGAATGTCATCTGGCCCTCTTTGAGTGCCCCTGTGGATAAAGGAACTTAGGAAACTTGTGCAAATGTTAATTCTCTGGCTATTGTTATTGCTGTGATTAATAAACTATCCTTTGTCTCTGACTCAGAAGTCTTGGGTTTTGTGCTAGCATCCATGAAATTATGGCATTCTAACTTAGATTGCAAATAAGGTAAAATCTCCAATTATTCACTATTCTTGGCACTGGACTTATTGCATATCCATAAGGAAATAAAAATATGAGGGAAAAGCAAGGAAGTTGCTAGCACAAAAGTCACGATAATGGTTTCTCTGGGAGAAGAGAAGTGAGAAGAATTTGATGAGGGAGAGGTATTTAGGGAAGTTTCTGGGATGTGAACCATATTCTACTTTTTTACTTGGATGGTAGTTATTAAATGAATGTTATATTTATAATTTTTGTTTAAGCTGTGCATATGTTTTATGTACTTTTATTATCCCCCATAATAAAAATTGGTAAAGTAATAGGTTAGGACTCAGTGTGGGTAATGTATATTTAAGCACTTAGGACTTTGCTTTTAAGTAAATGCTAGGTAAATTTAAAAAAGAAAGCAGTAGGCCCATACTTTGTACTTCTTAGAATACAGAATTATATACAATGTAAAGCAAGAAGCCTCGAAGAAATTAAAACCAAATGCTAATAATCTTTATCTCTGAGTAGTTTGAATACAGGTTGTTTCTTTTATCTTATACTTCTACAGATAATTTTGCAATTTTTCTATTATTAGCATATACTTTAAGTGGAATGAAAAGGTATCCTTAAGAAGATAAATAAAACATATTTTTAACCATATGTACTACGAAACTGTTACCCCTCTTAAAAGTTTACTGATGTTACTGATTTATAGATTTAGATACTAGGAGTCACACATGATTACTCACACTAGAAGATAAAAGCATTCAAGAACCACAAGAGACAATTCAGTCTAGAAGTCTGAATTCTAAACCCCCAGAAAGGGCGAGACTGGCTGAAGTCTAGTTAAAGCAAAATATATACCTGCCACAGAATGCTGATTGAAATAATCTTTCACTTGCATTCATACTAATAATGATGGATGAATAAAATAATAGTTTTAACATATAGAAAAATATCAATAGGAAACATGTATTGAGTGTTTACTTTGTGAGGAACACTGTGCCAACAATTCACACACATCATCTCATTTAATTCTCTGCACAATTCGATGAAGACAGAACAACTCTTAGTTCCATGTTAGAAATATGAAGCCACTCAGATTAAAGGATTTTAAGTAACTAGTCTCAGGTCACACAGGTAGTATGTGAGGAGTTATGGCAGATGCTCAGACTATTTAAATCCAGAGCCGATGCCTATCCAAATATGAAATAAAATTTTAAAATGACAGGAAATACTGACATATTTTTAAAAATCATTTAAATTGAAGATATCCAAAATCTTTGAAACTCTATTTCTACTTTTTTCCATTCTCACCCTCTGTAGCATGACTTCACCTTTTGTTATTAGTTTAGAGAGAAAAAAATAAAAATTCTTTCTAGGAAACACTGCATGTAATATATTGTAATAATAATATTTCCCAATATTTGGCCATTGATAGATTATGCCTTCTAAAGTCAGACACAATAGACTAATGGAATCCTGCTTCTGCCTCAAAATCATTGTTTAAATTATAACAGCTCATTGAGACTTAACTTCCTCATGTGTAAGAATTACATACTTCATAAGGTTGTTACGAATATTAACGTAGATCATTTAAATGAAAAATTCTGGTTTTATAAATAATTAGTGATATATTTTTTTCAGTTTGGTAGAGAGAAGTGACAGGGTAAAGGGAAATGAAGGGAAAAATCCTTATGTTTTGGAGGTCCTCTGAATCTCCATGCATTTTCTACCCATAATACTGTCTAATAAATTCATCTCTCATTCTAAAACTCTGAAAAATTATTGTTTTTGATGCTAAATTGTTTTATGTGAGAATTATAAAGTGAAACAGTTATTTGTGTTAGTAACTATATCTACTAACACATATATGTAGATTTTGCATTTGTGTGTATGTATATTTTTTCTAATTACTTATGTAAAATCCATGACAGCATTTTAGAGAAGAATGTTAGCTCAAAATGTTAAGTTTAATTGTCTGAAAATACATTAAAAAATATCTACATTGCTAACCAAAAAAAGTTTGTAAAGGCAGGGGACCCAGAGAATGAAGAGGAATGATGAAGAGTTCTCCAATTCTAATGAGGGAGAACAGCATCCTCACCCCGGTTGTAGGTTTAGAAACCTGGGATGTAGAATATAGGCTCCTGTATAGTACGTTATATATTACAATAAAACCAAGTGAGAACTAAACACCTTGAGCAATTAATTCTTAAGCAAAGAACGTTTGGCAGCAAAAATCACTTTTGAATTCCCCAAAGGACTCACTTGGCTCAATAGCTACCCTAGAAAACTTGCCAGATTGCCCTGGTTTCTGTAATAATATGCCGGGTACTACATATTTTGTCCATGAAACAGAATTGAACATTATATACCCTGTAAATCTTCAGACATATTTCTTCTTTTTTGTTACTTCCAAGAGAGTTGTCATGGTGTTTGTGGTGTGTATGTGTGTATGTGTACATGTGTGTTTTGCTTATGTTTTTATAAGATATGGGATTTCTGTTTGTGTAAAATGTAAGTGGTGTTAGTGGGGAGATACACAAATTTGTGAAGTCTTTCACTTTTGTTCTTCAGATCAACACTAAGTAATACTGGGGCAACCCTATCTTTACAAATGCTATGATTCTGATCCTAAATTTATTTTTAAATTCAAACCCAACAAAAATAAATACATTAGTAATAATAAGAATAACAAAATGGGCTGTTTTAATTTTACAATAATTTATATCATTAGCATAATATTAATACATAACTCAAAATTAACTAGTGATTTTAAAACACTGGTTTTGGTAACATGTCAAAAACCTTAAACATGCTGAGTTATGTTTACTAAACAGCTCAATAAACTGCTGCTGAAGCCATAGGTTATGGTAATCCTTATTATAGTTTATTATACTGGAAACACTATAGGAGATAGTCTTATAAATGCTGTTGTGAAGGGCAACATAACTTATAAGAAAATTACTGAATTGCTTAAATTTGAACCACTTTTGCAAAATGTTTTGAGACTTTTTCACTATAAATCAGGAAGTGAGTAAAATCAAATGGAGAAACAAAAGTTACATTTTAAGACATCCTGGAATATCAACATTGCTGACTTTGTTCATGCACCATCACTCGGGTAGTGGACAGAAACATGCAACCCTTAGCTATATTTTGCTTTGCTGAATATTTCAAACACCTGAAGGTAAGGTATTTTGAGTAAAGAATCACGTGGTTTGAGAATGAAAGAATGTAAAGCAGAAATTTAAAGCAGCAGAGATTATAAAGTGAAAAAAAAAAAAGGAAAGAAAGCAAAAAGTCTCCTGGAAGACTACAAATTCCTGATAAATTGAAAGTGATTCAATTTACAGAAATAGAAAATAGACTGTAAGTAAGGTGTTTGATATGTAGCTTGTAGGAAATTGGAAAACAACAGAAGCCAGCATGTGACTGTTTTTAGGAGTAGGTCCTCCAACAAGGGCTGTATTTTTTTAGTGAATGTTAGGAGGGGTGCAGGGATTTAAGAAGTGAAAGGGAGATGTTTTATGATGAATGGATAAATTATCCAGGTTGTCATCTCAAAATCATTTTTCTTGCTCAAAGTTAGAAATTATATACTACCTAGGAAAAAACATAATATTAATAATATTGCTGAGTATAAAGAACTCTGACGAGACTTACTTGCCAGCTTGAAAGGTATATTGCCATATTTTCATGAGTGCTAGAAGGCATGGGACTTGTGGGTCAGATACAGCAAAGAGTTTACTACTCACAGCATTCGTAGCAGCCAGAATACCAATATTTCCTTGCACCTATTCTCCAAGCCCCAATTCCCGTGAAAAAACAGAAAGGGCCAGATTATATCAGTATTCACAGTGTATTTGCATTGCAACTGAAGAACCCCAGTCTAAGGGAACCCAGTCTTCATAATGAGCTTCAGCAAGCCTGCTAAAGCTTTGCTCTACATGGAGACATTGTCTTTATTTTATAGACAGTAAAGTAATCTGCCCCTTTTTCAGGATGGAGAAGATATCTTCCAGGACTGTTTACTCTACAAATATTCTTGAAAAACAGTAGTCTGGAAGAAAACTGTGTTTCTGCTCACAGATGTGTAGAAACAAGAGATCTTTGTTGAGTTGTCTCCCAACATTACCCTTTTACTGCATGTCTATCACCATTATAAAAATTTTATTTTCATTAACTGACTTTACTCTTAAGACAACTGAGGATCTCAACTCTCTGTGAGGTGGGAGCCTTCATCATCCTTTTAGTGCAGAGGAAAATGACGTGCACAGAGAATAAGTGTTTATCAATTGGTAAGTGCCAATCTGGCTCCAAACACATAATTTTTTTTTTTTTTTTTTTGAGACGGAGTCTCACTCTGTCGCCCAGGCTGGAGTGCAGTGGTTCAATCTTGGCTTACTGCAAGCTCAGCCTCCCGGGTTCACGCCATTCTCCTGCCTCAACCTCCTGAGTAGCTGGGACTACAGGCATCCGCCCCCATGCCCGGCTAGTTTTTTGTATTTTTAGTAGAGACGGGGTTTCACCCAAACACATACTCTTAATATCGATGTGGTAGGAATGTTGTTGGAAGAAGCTTTGGGTAAGTGTGTGTGTGTATATATATATTTATTTATATTCATATATATCATATGTTATGCAACCATATATATGTTTCTCAAAGTATCAGGAAAATACACATCATGAGAGTCACTTTTTCCATATTTTTGGACTGACAAATGTGTGAAACAAGGAAAAAATCAACAAGCTTCTTATAAATCAGGAAATTTATGTGCCTTAAATATATTGGCCAATAATAAAATGCAAGATTGAAAATAACAGCAAGATGATGGGAATTTGGATTGACACCTGGTAAAAGACACATTTTAATGAGTAATATAAAACCAAGGAGCAAAAAAGAAAATAGATAGAGAGCAGCACAATTCCCACTCTTTGTCAGTTCCCACTAAGAGAATAATAAGAGTTATTAACAGAAGGACAATATAGTATGACAGTGTATTTGTTGTGATTTTTCATTTATACTTAAACTGATGATTAATCAGTTTCATATCTTTTTTAAACAAAATGACTTCAGTATTTGTAACCAGATTTTTTGCTATATTTTAATAATGAAGATTCATTTAGTCACTTATAGTGCTAGCCAGTATTCTAGCTGCTGGAGTATACAGTGGTGAATAAGAGAAAGCAGTTGCAACTTGAATTTTAGAGGGGAAGAATGACAATAAACAGATGACCAGAAAAGAAATATAATTTCTAGTAAATAAAGTACTATGAAGAAAAATACAGCAAGGTAATGGAAAGTACAGTAAATAATTGATACTTTAAATAATGTGTTCATGAAAAGTCCTCACAAGAAAATGCTTTTTGGCAACAATTTGAATAAAATGTCTTTCTAACATAATTAAGTATTAAGTGGATTCCAGAAATGTAAGGGGGAAGTACCTATATTAGATGCACTGTATAACCATTGCTACAAAATTGTGCTTTGGTGGGTCATCTCTTTTAGAAACGATGCCAAGTAAACAGAGCAATCAGTGTAAAAATTAGTAGTAAAGATTGGGGATTCTTGTTTTAAGTAGAAATAAACCTTTTTTTTCTTTTTTCCAGATAGCATGGATTATGTGATTGGTTAGTTTGGGATTGCTTGGTTTTGTTTTGTTCTAAGCCACAGATCCTACTCATGCATACTCAGAGTTGCCTTGTCATTGCACATGAGGTCACGTCCTTACAGCCCTTCCTTTTGTGCAGTGTCAGAATTGAATATCTCCTTATCTGTAACGTAGTCTATATGCTCTTGGAAATACTGCTTCCTAAATGCCATACAACCTTCAGAAAACTTCTTATCTCTCATTAGATGATGCAGAATAATAAGAATTGTACCCAGACATATATCCCTTGATATGCATATGGCCCCGTAGCCTTGTGGAAGAGAACTTGAATTCACTCTCAGTTGGGTTCCCACAGAAGTTGAGATGGCAGAGAAAGACAGTAAGGGGTCCTTAGTGAACACCA
This sequence comes from Theropithecus gelada, assembly GCF_003255815.1. NCBI lineage: Eukaryota > Metazoa > Chordata > Mammalia > Primates > Cercopithecidae > Theropithecus > Theropithecus gelada. The sequence continues at coordinate 100,240,659 of NC_037668.1, forward strand.
CAATGTTTATGACAGAGTAGGCCAGACTGCCCAAGAAGGCCTAGATATAAAGAAACCAAATTGGTATGAAGCTGGCCTAATCATCCTTTGGACCCAACCCACTATAGGGTCGTAGCATGATTTTTTTTTTAATAATGTTGCTCATTCCCTCATAGAATTATAGATTTATTTGCTTATTGTTCATTTTGCCCTTAGGGCAGGAACTTTTTTGTATTATTGCATTTCTAATATTCAGCAAAACCTGGCAAAAGTAGACATTAAATACATTATTTAATTTTGTAAATTTTTAATATTTAATAAGTAAATCAATTTTAAACAATATTCTAATTTATTCTCCACTTTCTTTATAATTTCAACTTTTATTTTAGTTTCAGAGGTACATGTGCTGATTTATTACATGGGTATATTATGTGATGCTAAAATTTGAGGTATGAATGATGTTATTACCCAGGTAGTGAGCATAGTACTTACTAGGTAGTTTTTTATCTCTTGCCTCTCTCCCTCTCTCCCTACTCTGGTAGTCCCCAGTGTCTGTTGTTCCATCTTTATGTCCAGATGTATCCAATGCTTAGCTTATACTTATAAGTAAGAACATGTGGTATTTGGTTTTCTGTCCCTGCATTAATTTGCTTAGGATAATGGTCTGCAGCTTCATTCATGTTGCTGCAGAGGACATGATTTCATTATTTCTTATACTACTGTGTAGCAGTCCATGGTGTATATGCACCACATGTTATTTATTCTATCTACTATTGATGGGCACCTAGATTGATTCCATGTCTTTGTTCTTAGGAATAGTGCTGTAATGAACATATGAGTATATGTGTCTTTTTGGTAGAATGATTTGTTTTCTTTTGAGTATATATATAGTTATGGGAATGCTGAGTCGAATGACAGTTCTGTTTTAAGTTCTTTGAGATATCTCCAAACTACTTTCCACAGTGCCTGAGCTAGTTTGCATCCCCACTGACAATGGATAAGAATTCCCTTTTCTCTTCAGCCTTGCCGGCATCCATTATTTTTTGACTTTTTAGTAATAGCCATTCTGACTGGTAGGAGATAGTATCTGATTGTGGTTTTGATTTGCATTTCTCTGGTGATTAATGATGTTGAGCATTTTTTCATGTGAGTATTAGCTACTTGTATGTTTTCTGTTAAAAAGTGTCTGTGTTCATATATTTTGCCCACTTTTTAATAGAGTTACTTTTGTGATTGTTGAATTGTCTAAGGTCTAAGTTTCCTTCTTCCTTTTTTTTTTTTTTTTTTTTTGAGACGGAATTCCACTCTTGTTGTCCACGCTGGTGTGCAGTGACACAACCTCAGCTCACTGCAACCTCTGCCTCCTGGGTTCAAGCGATTCTTCTGCCTCAGCCTCTGGAGTAGCTGGGATTATAAGCAGCCACCACCATGCCTGGCTAATTTTTTGTATTTTTAGTAGAGACAGGGTTTCACCATGTTGGCCAGGATGGTGTTGAACTCCTGACCTCAGGTGATCTGCCCACCTAGGCCTCCCAAAGTGCTGGGATTACAGGTATGAGCTACCATGCCCAGCCTAATTGTCTAAGTTTCTTATAGATTTCTAGGTATTAGACTTTTATCAGATGCATAGTTTGTGAATATATTTTTCCCATTCTGTAGTTGACTGTTTGCTCTGTTGAGAGTTTCTTTTGCTGTGTAGAAACTCTTTAGTTTAAGTAGGCCCCTCTTGTCTATTTTTCATTTTGTTGCAGTTGCTTTTGAGGACTTAGCGTAAATTTTTTCCCAAGGAATGCCCAGAATGATATTTCCTTTGTTTTTTTCTAGAATTCTTAGTTTGAGGTCTTACATTTACATCTTTAATCCATCTTGTATTATCTACCTTTTTTATGATTAAATAAAATAAAATTGCAAACCTATTCTATTTTCTTTGCTCAAAGAGGTTTAAAAATCGCTATAAAGGCCAGGCGCGGTGGCTCACACCTGTAATCCCAGCACTTTGGGAGGCCGAGGCGGGCAGATCACGAGGTCAGGAGATCGAGACCATCCTGGCTAACATGGTGAAACCCCGTCTCTATAAAAATCCAAAAAATTAGCCGGGCCTGGTGGCGGGCGCCTGTATTCCCAGCTACTCCAGAGGCTGAGGCAGGAGAATGGCGTGAACCCGGGAGGCGGAGCTTGCAGTGAGCTGAGATCCGGCCACTGCACTCCAGCCTGGGCGACAGAGCGAGACTCCGTCTCAAAAAAAAAAAAAAAAAAAAAAAAAAAAAAAATTGCTATCAAAAGGAAGAAAAGAATGAGATATAATTAAACTTAAGAGCTTGTGCACAGCAAAAGAAACTATAGACCAAGTAAACAAGCAACCTACAGAATGGGAGAAAATTTTTGCAAACTATGCACCTGAAGAGTTCTAATATTCAGCATCAATAAAGAACTTAAACAAATTTACAAGAAAAAAAAAGAACCTCATTAAAAAGTGGGCAAAGGACATGAACAGACACTTCTCAAAAGAAGACATACATAAGGCTAACAAGCAATAAGACAAAAGCTCCGTATCACTGATCATTAGAGAAATGCAAATCAAAACCACAGTGAAATACCATCTCGCACCAGTTCGAATGTCTATTAAAAAAAGTGAAAAAAAAAAATTCTGTTGAGGTTGTACAGAAAAGGGAACGCTTATACACTGTTGGTGGGAGTTTAAATTAGTTCAACTGTTGTGGAAAGTAGTATGGCAATTCCTCAAAGATCTAAATGCAGAACTACCATTTGACCCAGCAATCCCATTACTGGGTATATACCAGAAGGACTATAAAGCATTCTTTCACAAAGACACATGCATGTGAATGTTCATTGCAGCACTGTTCATAGTAGCAAGGGCCTGTGGAATCAACCTAAATGCCCATCAATGACAGACTAGATAAATAAAATGTGGTACATATACACAATGGAATATTATGCAGCCATAAACTCATGTCTTTTCCGACAACATGAATGGAGCTAGAGGCCATCATCCTTAGCAAATGAATGCAGGAACAGAAAAGCTAATACAGCATGTTCTCACTTGTATGTGGGACCTAAATGATATAAACTTATGAACGCAAAGAAGGAAAAAAAAAGACACTGGGGTCTACTTCACAGGGGTGGGCAGGAGGCAGAAAAGATAAATATTGACTACAGGGCCGAATACCTGGGTGATGTAATATTATGTACAACAAACCCCCGTGACACGCTTTTATCTTTGTAGCAAACTTTCCCATGTACCCCCAAACCTAAAATAAATTTTTGTTTTAGAGAAAGGAAGCAAGGAGGCATAACAAAACAAAACAAGAATAATTCAGTAATAGAAGTACAAGCTTAAAAAAAAAAACTAAGAATGATAAGCAAAATCAAATTCAAATGACTGTTGGTACAAATTCAAAATTGGAAAACATGTCACTAAATGGCATTATACAGTAATAGTTGAAAAAAGTATATGAACTGAATTTTTATTTTCAAATACTGGTGGTAGAATCACCTACTTTTCTTTCACCCATTACTCTCCTGGATTCCTATCAAATACAGAAAAGTCAGGGCACCGTTACTTTAATGGTCTAGATATAAAGGATTTGGGTTATAATATTGACTTTGGAGCCAGACAAAGTTGATTTTGAATTCTGACTCTGACACTTTCTTGCTGATGGCTTTGGACAGTAAACTTAAATTCTCTAAGCCTCAGATTTCATGATGTTAAAATAAAGATAGTAATAGCTAACTTACAATGTTACTGTGAATATTAAATGTGATAAATCATATAATGCTTAGCAGTTACTACCTAGATAGTCATCAATAACTGGCATTTACTACTATTAGAGGGAATGTTCCATACAGATACATAAGGACAATTGATTCTAGGATGAATAAAATAGTTTTTCATCATGGATGTCAGTAGCACCTAAAGACTATTGGGGCCTATGAGAAAAGTAGATAAGGTAACACTAATTTTGGGGGTCCTCTGTCATCACTGCCCAGCCTTATTAAGTTGAATGTATTAGCAAGAAATCCTGAGTTCAACCTATAGGTTATCAAATGTGGGTGCAGGACAAGTGCTATTTTATTTATTTCTCATACTGATCCATTTGCCCTGTTTTTCAGAGGAAGAAAATGTAACTCAGAGTGATAAAGTAACTTGCCCAAAATCACACAGGATTTGGGATTTGAAGCTGAAACTATCTATCTCAAAAGTGTATTGTCTTTTCATTCTGAGATGCTGACTTCTTTTATGCATTGGATTCATTGGATTTTTCTCTACTTCTGAGACATCTCCTTTATAGATGAGAAATCAAGTGGAACTGATTGTCTTATGTCCAGAAAGCAGCAAAATACATATGGTGAAATTCAGATGTGGTCCAATTCCCAAAGAGTCATTTTTACCTCAGTAAATTTGTGTATTTTTAATATCTTATATTGAGTGTATGTATTTATTTTAATAGGGAGGCCTTATTATTTTTCCTTTATAGGGAACACCAGAGATTTATTCTGTTCTTTAAGGCTATGGAAGCTGTCTTCCAGGCATTGCCTAGTGGACTGGAAGTAATGTAATACCCCAAAGCCAGAGAAATATCCTTGCAGGGTTTTAAAAGTGGCTTATAGACTCAAAACAATGGCCTCTCATATGTGCCATCTTAAAATAATGCAGATTTTATGACCCTTTGTGTATAACTAAAACAATAGGAGGTAGCTTAAGGATATGATGACTTTGTTTATTTTATATTGGAGCATCTCACAAAACTAAAGTGTAAGAATGAAACTAGGCCTCAACCAGAGACACTCAATTAAAATATGGAAAGTGGTCAGGAATTTACTCTCTTTTATTATTGATTTTGTAAATAACTTTGTCTGTTTCTCTGTTTACCTAGTGAAATATGGCTACATAAAAGCGTATAAATGTGGATGTTACATTTTGAAACAAATAAACCTCTAGCCACTCACTCAATGTCTCCGAATCCCAATTGCAAATTACTAGAAACGGGAATCTGATTAGTATAGTTTAGGTGAAGAATTCAGTCATACTAGAAATTAACAGTAATCATAGGGCAGGGATAATGTACAAATGTAGCATGTGGAGCTCATTCCTGTGTGTAGAGGAATGTTCTCCTGGAAGGCAAGAGACTTATATGGAAAGAAGTTGTCTAACTTGTCTACAATATATGTATGTATCAAATATTATACATATAATTTCAACCAACTCACTAGCCATTCATAGTCTTACACTTTAAAATCCTTAAAAAACAAAAAAACCTGTTCTAGATTTAAAAAATCTGCTCCCAGCCCTAGCCAATATTTTCAGTGCTTGTGCAGTGTGTGTGTGTGTGTGTGTGTGTGTGTCTGTGCACACACATGCATGTATGTGCACGTGTCAGTACACATGCACACGTACCATTGGTACAGAATGATTTTCCATCATTTTGCAAAAGTTGGATATATTACTTTAAACAACAGCTGGATCATTTTTTGTGTGTAAACATAGAGTCAATTTACTGGAGTAAAGAGATTATGGGCTAGACAAGAGAAAGGGGAGGCAAAGGGTATGTCCAGGAGGATATATTTTGTGTAATCACTGGAGATGTACTGGCAGATGGGGGCTCAGTAAACGATAATACTTTAATAATATTTGCACCTTGTGCAGTTTCACTCTGGTTTCATCCTGCCTTTGCCTTTGCTGTGGTCAGCACGTGTTTGCCTTTGCAATGGGAAGTCAGAGGTGCCAGCTCTATTGAAAGGGAAACTGTGGTGTAGGTGTCTCTCTATTAAAAACCAAGCAATGACATACTATTTGTGTATGCTGGAGGACAGGCATTTATGATAATGACTTGCAAGGTTTGCTGACCCTGGTTTGATTCAACCTGTTGATTTCTGATTCATACATTTCTATTAGAATGCTTGTAGATGTATGCAAATATTATTGTTAGAACGGAAATACTTTAAAATGTATTTATTTTTGCAAAATAAACTCCTAACAAATGCTAGATTTGAGGGGATCAATAAATTTTTATTTTCTTATAAAATGATTCTGTCAACCTTACATCTAAATACTATTACCAAAAAATAAAATTTTTCACATTAAATGCCAACAAGTCTTGCTTTTTATTATGTTTATAATTACAGCAAGACTAATTTTATGGAAAATAATGCCCTTAGTTTGTTGAAGCAATAAATTTTCCTAATCCATAGGTTATGTATATACACACATAAACATATATGTATATATGTGTGTATATATAATTTAGTTTACAGATTTTATACACAAAAATTAGATTTCTTATGTCTTTACTTCTAAAGAAATACATTTAGTAAAACTTGCAATGAACATTTACATAATGTATAGCAGGAACATAAAATAATAAAATAGGACTTAGGCCTTGGGGTAAGACTATCAGGGTTTCACTCTTTAACTCTGTACTTCCTCCTGTAAGTCACTTAAATATTTTTGCCTAATTTTTTTCAGTCATAAAATAGCAAATAGAGTTTTATGAGAACTTTAGCACAGTGCCAACAAAAAATAATGACCCTATACATTTTGTATGTGATCATTAATATTAACAATGATTATAGTGATAATAGAAACTTAAGAATAATATTAACCAATAATTAGTGATACATTAATAATACTGGTAATAAACTAAACAAAAAAGTAAAGAGATGATGAATTGTAGAAAGTAATGCTATTTCAGTAAATATATTCATTTATAAATATACCTTATTACCCACCTGCTATTCCAGAATTAAACTGATTTTTTTACTAATGCAATGATATGCCTAGAATCTGAAATAAGAACTTCTGTCTTTTGTTAATAGCAATGTATATAGTTTGAATAAACAAAAATTCACCTTTAGAACATAGTTTATTTATCTGGAAATTATAAAAAATAGCTTACAAGAGGTGAGAATACCAAAAAATTAATTTGGTCTTATATAAACCTAGAGATTTCTCAAAGAAAAAAAAAAAACAGACTGAATATTTTGATTTACACATTAAAAATACCATTTAAAACTGATTTCTCACATCCAGAAGGTATGTAACAGTTACCTTAAATAAGATCTGTTTTTTATAAATAATTGAAAAAAAAGTCAAAAGAGAAGGCCATATTTTAGAGAAAAGATAAAAATAAACTTAAATAAATTTTAAGGATGGAGTCTCACTATGTTGCCCATGCTGGACTGCAATGGATATTTACAGGCCGATCACGATGAACCCCTGAGCTCAAGTAGTCCTCCCATCTCAACCTCCCAAGTTGCTGGGTCTACAAGCATCCACCAGTTCACCTGGTGATATATTCCTGAAATGGAAAGGAGTAACAACATCAGTTAGGAATAACTATAGCATTGACATGGTATATTTTAGCAATGGTAAATTGGTACAAAAATTTAAGGTCCACAATTCTAGTGACCAGATTAATAAATATGTTGTGATATTTGCTTTGTTGCGTCAACTTGACTGGGCTAAGGGATGCCAGGATAGTAAAACATTATTTCTCTGTGTCTATGAAGTTGTTTCCAGAAGATATTAGTATTTGCATCAGTAAACTGAGTAAGAAAAATATACACTGACCAATGTTGGTAGGCATCCACAAATCCATTGAGGACCCAGATAGAACAAAAAGTCAGAGGAAGGGTGAATTTGTTATTTCTTTTCTTGATCTGGGATGGCGAGGTTCTCCCACCCTAGATATTGAAACTCTTGGTCTTAGACATTCCTGACTTTAGGACTCGTACCATCCTCCCACCCAGTGCCCTCTCTTGCCTCAGGTTCTCAAGTCTTTAGTCTTAGAATGGAAGTTACACCATCGGCTCTCTGGGTTCTCAGACCTTCAGACTCTGACTGAATTACATATCTGGCTTTACTGGTCCACCAGCTTTCACATGACATATTAGAGGACTGCTATGCCTCCATAATCATGTGAGCCAGTTTCTATAGTAAATCACCCCCATCTCTGTCTCCTGTCTTTCTCTCCCCTTCCTTCTCTCCATCTCCATTCTTCCTGTTGGTTCTGTTTCTCTGGAGAACCCTGACTGAAGCATATGTATTTGAAAAAAAAATATAAAATAAAATTCAGAAAGTCTTGATTTTCTTTCCAGCATTTTTTGGACTAAATACTCTGGGAAACCTTTCAGATTTACTATAGCAGTGTAGTGTAGTATTTACTACTGTGCTGAATAGTATATGCTGAATAAAATAATTTTGATACAATCTGGAGCTTTCAAAAAATAAGAAAATGTTTAAAAACCACCCTGCATACACAAATAAACAAGAAACACTATGAATGCTAAATACAGACCTGCAGGCAAAAATCTGTAATGAAATAGAAGATTTGGGATCACCATAAATGGTATTTAAAAATAGTAGCATTTTTATCCGTATAGAAATACTAAGTCTTGGACCATCAGTAAGTAGAAGTATTTAAAACAGAGAACATGTTTAAAGTAGACACTTTGAGAGAATTAGAGTCTAGCAGAAGAAGGGGCAAATATTCCTGCAGGAAATCTTCCCAAATTTAGGCCTGGAGGATATTCACAATTAGGATAATACAAGAGGAATTTCACAATTTTCCAATCAAGTATCAGTAAGTACAAAAAGGAATAAGCCAACATGTGTAGAAGTCATCAGAAACAATGAATAATATCTTTGAGATACCAAAGTCTTTAGTGTTTATAATTGGCGCAGCAATAGCTAAAATGAAAAATATAGATCTACTGTACCAGATACTGCCTATATTAGACAATACTGTATCATATATGTAAAAGTTTATTAAGAGGTTAGATCCCATGTTAAGTGTCCTTATCACAAAATAAATAAATACATAAATAAAGAGGTCAAGAGAAAGCTTTTGGAGGTGACGGTGATGTTTTCATGATATATGCTTATTTCCAAACACATCAAGTATTATACATTAAATATGCACATATTTTATATGTCAGTTATAGCTCAACACTGTGGTTAAAAAAATAAATGATGGAAAAAATGGACTCATATAGAAAGACAAAAAACTTTTTAAAGATGTCGGAATGACTGGCAAATCTGAAACACCAAAATAAACTCCTAGGAAAAAGATACATAATTTATTAAAGGTAAACTTTCAAATATCAGTAGAAAAACAAATTAGACACAGTTAAAGATAAAATAGAAGACTTGAAGAAAAACCTGAAGAAATTATCTGAAATTCATCATAGAGAAACACAGAACCAGATATGTAAAAACAAAGTAATGGAGGGGAAGAATAACTTTGTTTACATAGTTTCCTAGAAAGAGAGAATAGAGTTGAAACATTAAAATCAGAGAGATTCGACAGATAACAAATATAGGATATGGCGTCATATAAGAAAATTAGACTGGCAGTTTTCAATATTAATGTACCCAATAAATGGAAGCATATATGTAAATCTAAACAGCCATTGTATATAAAAATCTGTATCTAATTTATGGGGTTACTCTATGGAAAAATAGTAGCATATACATCTGGAAGTGTGTAATAAGAGGTGAATTATTCTAGGGTTTTTGAATTATTCAGAAAGAGTAAGATATTATTTTCCTTCAGGTTATATTAAGATAATATGCACAGCTAAATTTCAAGCATAACTTCCATAAGAATAGAATAAATGTGTAATTCCCAAACCAGTAAAGGGGAAACAATGGAAAAAGAGAAAAAGAAAGAAACAAGCAAATTATACCAATCAAATATGGAGGATAGGGAGAGAGGCCAGGCGTTAGGGAAGAAGTGTAAGTAAAACATGTATGAATTGAATAAAAAGATCATTACTTCCAATTCCACTTGTAAGAAGTTTGGAAGTTGCCACTACTAACAAGATGTATAAAGCTTTACAAACTGAAAAATCTATAACAGCTCTTAGATTCATAGGAGAAGTGAGGTTACAGGGTCAACCACTGTCTCCAAATTTGGAAGGACAGAGAAGTGCCTACAGAGAATCACAACTTATCAGGGCAGAAATTCATGACCTTAAACTCCTGTAGGAGTCAGTGCTGAGTTCATCATATCTAGTTATCAAGAAAAATTTGAAAGCATACCAAATGACAAAAAAGACAGTTTCAAGAGACAGAGCAAACATCAGAACCAGACATGGCCGGGATGTTGGAATTGTCATACCGGGAACTTAAAACAGCTATGAATAATTTGCTAAGGACTCTAATGGGTGAAGGAGACAATGCACCAAAAAAAAAAAAAAAAAAAAAGAAAAGAAATGTAAGCAGATAAGTGAAAATCTTAACAACAAACCAGAAAGAAATGCTAGAGGTAAAAATCCCTGTAACAAGATAGAAGAATGCCTTTGATGTGTTTTTAGTAGACTGGATTCAGCTAAGAAAAGAATCTTCAAGCTTAAGATATCTCAATAAAAAACTCCAGAACTTAAAAGCAAAGACAACAAAGAACAATAACAACCAAATAACAGAGTATTCAAGAATTGTGGGGCAGGGAGCTGTGGCTCACACCTGTAATCCCAGCACTTTGGGAGGCCGAGGTGTGCAGATCACTGAGGCCAGGAGTTCAAGACCAACCTTGCCAACATAGTGAAACCCCATCTCTACTAAGAAAAAATGTAAAAATTAGCCGGGCATGGTGGCAGGTGCTTGTAATCCCAGCTACTCAGGAGGCTGAGGCAGAAGAATCGCTTGAACCCAGGAGGCAGAGGTTGCAGTGAGCCGAGATCACACCTATACTCTAGCCTGGGTAACGGAGTGAGACTCCATCTCAAATAAAAAAAAAAAAAAAATGTAGAATAAGTACAAAAGGTATAATATATATGTAATGGGAATACCAGAAAGACAAGAAAGAGAGAAAGGAACATAAAAATATTTGAAAGAATAATAAAGAATCTCCCCAAATTAATGTCAGACACCAAACCGCAGATACAGAAAGATAAGAGAATAACAAACAGGATAAATGCCAACAAACACACAACAACAACAACAAAAACACAAAAGACAAAAAACATACAAGTAGACATATCATTTCAAAGCTACAGAAAATGAAAGATAAAATTATGAAAGAAGCAGAGGGAATAAAACACCTTACATATAGATAAACAAAAGGAAAATTTGCATCTGACTTCTCAGAAACTAGGCATGCGAGAAGAGAGTAAAATATTTAGTGTTGAAAACAACAACAACAACAACACAAAAACAAAAACTCACTAACCTAGAATTCTGTAACTTGCAAAATTATCTTCAAAACTTAAAAAGAATTAAGCCCACATTTTCCCTAAAGATATCTGCTCTCAAAGAGCAGCTGAGACACTGAACAGTTTTCAACAGCCTCATGGTGATGAGCTTGTTAATAGTCAAACTGCTGATAAATAAAGACATTGAGAAAATCATTAAAGCAGCCTGAGGAAAACACAGTAACTCTATAAAAACAACAAGAAGGATAAAAACAAACTTATCTCCTGAAAAAAAGTGAAAGGAAAAATAAAACGTGTTCAAAACAAAGAAAAAATGTTAATTTACAATTTTATAACCAGTGAAAACAAGTTTTACAAAAAGAAGACAATGCATTTTTAGTCACCACTAGTCTCTCACTATTGTGCATTGTATGCCTGTATTAAAATGTACCCTATAAAAGGCCGGGCGTGGTGGCTCATGCCTGTAATCCCAGCACTTTGGGAGGCAGAGGCGAGTGGATCACCTGAGGTCAGGAGTTCGAGACCAGTGTGACCAATATGGAGAAACTCCATTTCTACTAGAAATACAAAATTAACCAGGTGTGGAGGAGCATGCCTGCAATCCCAGCTACTTAGAAGGCTGAGGCAGCCGTAAAAAATGAGATCATGTCCTTTGCAGTGACATGAATCGAGCTGGAGGTCATTAGCCTAAACACTATTGCAGGAACAGAAAACCAAGTACTACATGTTCTCACGTGTAAGTGGGAGCTAGATGATGAGAACACATGGACATAGAGAAGAGAATAACACACACTGGGACCTATCGGAGGTTGGAGGGTGGGAAGGGGGAGAATATCGGAGAAATAACTAATGGGCACTAGGCGCAATGAAATAATCTGTGCAGCAAACATCCATGACACAAGTTTACCTATTTAACAAACTTGCACATGTACCCCTTAACTTAAAACAAAAGTTAAAAAAATTATTTAGCCAGCATTTTTAAAAAAAGAAAAAAGAAAGAAGCTAGAAGAAAAAAGTCACAAATTGCATATTTCAATCTATACGAAACCTTCAGGATAGTGAAAGGCATAGATAATAAAATAGGTTAGTGTATATTACATATACACCAGTCTGTCATTGATGGACATTTAGGTTGATTCCATGTTTTTGCTATTGTGAATAGTGCTGCAATGAACGTATGTATGCATGTGTCTTTGCAATAGAATGATTTATATTCCTTTGGATATATATCCAGTAATGGGATTGCCGGGTCGAATTGTATTTCTATGGTCTTTCCGGTCTTTGAGGAATTACCACACTGTTCTTCCACAATGGCTGAACTAATTTACACTCCCACCAACAGGGTAAAACATTCCTGGATTGACATAACGTCCTAAAAGTTCGTTTTGTAGCAAATACTAGTACTCCATTTTTTTGTGGCTAAAAAGTGTTCCATTGTAAAGATATACCATGTTTTGTATGTGCATTCATTTGGAGCTAGACATTTAGGTTATTTCCAGTTTTGAGCTATAATGAATAATAGTGTTGGGACCATTCATGCACAAGTTTCTGTGTAAACATGTTTTAAATTTTCTTGTTATATACCTACAAGTATAATGTCTGTGTCATATAGTAACTCTGTGTTTAAGTTTTTTGTGTTTTTCTTGTTGTTTTTTGTTTGAGACACAGACTCTTTCTGTCGCCCAGGCTGGAGTTCAATGGCATGATCTTGACTCACTGCAACCTCCACCTTCTGGGTTCAAGCGATTCTTGTGCCTCGCCCTCCCAAGTATCTGGGATTACAAGGGTGTGTCACCACGCCCAGCTAATTTTTGTATTTTTAGTAGAGACGGGGTTTCACCATGTTGGCCAGGCTCGTCTCAAACCCTTGACCTCAGGTGATCCACCTGCCTTGGCTTCCCAAAGTGCTGGGATTACAGGTGTGACCCACTGTGCCTAGCCTATATTCAAGTTTTTAAGGAACTTGCAAATGGTTTTTCACAGCACCCAAATAATTTCACATTCTTACCAGCAATGTACAAGGGTTCAAATTCCTCCACATTTCCCCAGCATTTTTGTTAATTTCTGTTTTGTTACTATTATTATTGCTGCTCTAGTTGATGTGAACTGGTATCTTATTGTGACTTTGTTTTGCATTCAACTAATTATTTTAATAATATTTTCATGTGCTTGTTATCCATTTGTGTATCTTTTCTGGGAAACTGTCTATTCAAATATTTTGCTTATTTTTAAAAATATTGAGTTATTTGTTAATTTTTTGTGCGGTTGTAAGAGTTCTTTTTATATTCTAAATAGTGGATCATTACATTTGTGATTTTCAGATATTTTCTCCCATTCCCCATATTGCCTTTTTACTCTAATAATGCCCTTTGACGAACAGTGGTTTTTAATATTTATAAAATCTAATTTATTTTTTCTTTTGTTGCTTGTGCTTTGTCTGTCATATCTGAGAAAATATTGCCTAGTTCAGGTCATGAAGTTTTACACCTATGTTTCTTTGCAAGAGTTTTATAGTTTTAGCTCTTACATTTAGGTCTTCAATCCATTTTGAGTTAAGTTTTTGTATATACTATGAAGAGAGAGTCTAATTTCACTCTTATACATGTCAATATTCTGATTTCCTGCACTATTTATTGAAAAATTATTCTTTCCCTATAACCTTGTTGAAAATAAACTGACCTTAGACATATATGTTTATGTCTAGATTTTCATTTTTATAACTTTGATCTAAATATCTGTCCTTAAGCCATTACCTCACTATCCCGATTACTGTAGCTGTGCATTAAGCTTTGAAATTAGAAAGTATGTGTCCACCAACTTTGCTCTTTTTCATAATTTTTGTCCATTTTTGGCACCGTGTATTTCCAAGAAATTTTAAGATCAGATTTTCCTTTTCTGCAATAAAAATGGTAGTTGGAATTTTAATAAGAATGGTGTTGAATATGTAGATAAATTTGGGGAGTATTTTTGCCAACTTAGTGATATTAAATCTTCCAGTCAATGAACAAGAGATGACTTTCCATTTATTTAGGCCTTCTTTAGTTTCTTTCACATAAATGTAATACAGCCTCATCCATGCCCTGCTCTCACCCATCACAAAATGTTACACAAGTGCTAATGTTCTTGGAATCATATTCCTTACCCTCTGTTCGTATTGCTTTTGGAAACTTCTTATATCAGCTTGCTTTCCTACTTTTAAGTGGCCTTCCCTGACCATTCTGACTAGTTCATCTCTCCCTATAAAAGAATTTCATAAGCACATCTCTTACTTATAACATGGAGTATAATGATTTAAAATATTTAATTAATACCTCTTTCTACTTTGGACTGTAGGCAATATGAAGGTAGTAATTGGGTCTACTTTTTGCCCCACATCCACTATCTTTAGGAAATGCTCTATTCCTGTTTCACCAAAATTTGTTGGCACTTCAATAAAGGAAACTGCCTCTCATAGACATAGTCTTGTGATACATCATGGACTTTATGGACAAGCAAATTGCTATTTCCTTGAGTACAGTGAACAAAAGTTCATTTTGTGCATATAATCCAAGCTGTGCTCATTAACATCTTTTTGTCAACAGGAAGTTTAGGTCCTGAAAAGGAGAGGTACTCTTCTAAGATAGTAAAAACTGTGTAAAACTGGACTTTTCAAATGTGTTGTTTGTTCACAATGAAAGATCTCTCTGATAAGGTACTTAACATAGAAAACACAAAACAGAGTGATACACACACATAATCCTGAGGACATTGTTTCAATATTTCTTTAGCCAGCTCTACACTTTTGACATGTGAGTTAAGGAGTCAATACATTCTTTTACTTTTTTTGTCTTAAGGTGGATTGCATAGAGCATTTGTTACATGAAACTAAGAAAACTAAGTGATGTAACTGTTTACCAGGTATATACTCCTGAATTTGAATTTTGAAGATGTCTCTATAATGTTATCTTCTTCCCCGTCTTTTTCATCTTGTTTGCTCTGTACTCATGTATGACTCTAACATTAACTGTTTCCCCTTGATTCTTTTTTCTTTACCTTTTTTGGAAATGATTAAGATTCCTTTAAAAGAAAAGATAAAGTCATTACTTCGGAAAATAATCAAGAAGTGTTCAGTGTAAATCTTTACATAGTTATAACAACATTAACAACCTCATTGACTGAGTGTGTACAATTCACAGGGAATGCAGTTAGATACTTTACACCCACCATTACTTCATCTAATCATGATAAAATCTGCAAGGTTTGTATTAATGAAATAGTTGCTGACATTTTACAGAGAGACAATGTGAAACTCATACAGATTACAAAATATTGGCAAGTTTTCTTGTTTATTAAATCACAAAGAAAAGATTCAAACCAGGTCAGTCTGATTCCAAAGGCAATGTTACTCCCATTAGGCTCTGCTACTGATGAGAAGGTTACAGTAATCTGGAAATAGTGGTATTTTATTAAGAGCATTTAAAATTGCACAGATATTAAAAGTACAGTTCTTTAAAACACTGAATGTCTTCACATACAATGTTGTGAGATTTAGCCAAGATGGAGAAAAGGGCAGTTTTTCCATGCTGCTTATATTGAGTATTAAATGAAGATATGGCTATGAATATGGTGTAAAGGATGTCTCATTAAAACAGAATTTGTCATATCTACATCTGCATGGCAATTTGGGGTGAATTATATACCATGTGGGGACTAACCTCACAATGCAGAACAGGATAATTTAATACTTGCTAAATGTGATTTTGTCTATGCTAGGATTTTTCCAATGAGCATTACTGAATCCAACAAAACTATCTCTATTCTATATTTGTGTATATTGTATATGATAAAAACAAATAATAAGGGTAGGTGTTTATATTCTAGTAGTGATTCCTCCAAAGAAAGCATATCAATCACATATAATTAAGCTGTCAGTTCCTAATTTAGGAAAAACTATTCTGTTCTAAATGTAAATCAAAATATCAAAATGAAGTTTTAGAAAGTAAAACATAATTCAACTACCTTCTATTTCTATTGTCACTCTGATATTAGGGTTACTATTGTCTTTATTTTCTATGCATAATAAATGGATATTTTACTTGCTACAAGAATCAACATGTTTCAAGCAAAACATTTTACACTGAATCTGGATTAGAATTGTGCATTTACCTGAAAAGGTTTATGAATTCCCCCCAGTATAAATATAAATTTGATACCTGAAGGAAAATTTATGGTGAATCTTAGTCATGTCCTTGAGCTGTCTTCTAGTACATAAGCATGAACTAAGCAAATGAAAGGCATATGTACATGTATAAAGTTTGACATGGGACTTATTAGAGTCCTCAGATTTATGGGATAACTTTTATTGGGCTATTTTCCATTTACAGCTCTGAGATAAAGCATTTCCTCCATATAAGGTTAGTAATTAGCTTACACAAGACTATTTATGTCACCCACACCTCAAATGACAGGAACAGTCAAGAAGCTTTACTAAAGATCTCATGAATACATGACATAAAGTTTAGGAACATTAAAAATTTTTTTTTTCCTCAGTGATTACTTTTTATGTAATCATTAATTTATTTTTGGAATTATTTACTGATAAAGGAAGAGAGCCAAAGCAAATGTTCATTTCTCTACATGAAGAAAATAATATAATATTGCCCAATATGTTTTAACCTATAGTCTACAAAGAGGCAAGATGAGAGATATGCAAACATCACTAAAATATACAGATTTCTCTATAAAAATGAACATGTATTAATGGGCACATCAATAATAATTATAAAATTTTTATCTCTGTATTCCATTTTGCTTGTTGGAAAAATACAAGGATTCAAGGCAGGTGGAAGCAATTTATGGAAGGCTGAGGCACAGCCATTTGTTAAGAGCAAATTAGCCAGAACTCTGAATGATCTTGATGAAGAAGGAAAAGTTTAAGTAGGAGTAAAAGGACACAATGAAGAAAACTTTGTGAAAGACATTGAAAATTATGACATTTTATTCCTTCTCACAAGTCTCTTTCCCCTTCAAAGAGAAGGAAATGCCCTGAACATTCTGAAATAATGGTGATCTGATAGAGATTAGGTGGAAATGAAGTCTGTCCGTGACCTTTCAATATTGTAGAAACTGAGACTAAGTGTTTTTATGTTGTGTATAATTTCCTTCAGTATCAGTGGTACTAAGAAGATATAATAAATTCTGATTAATTTATGTGGTATATAAATATACTAATCCTTCAGGGGAATATGAAAGAAGGGCTATGAGTCCAGTACTTTCTAACTAGTTTCATTTTGCGAGATATCATTTTTTTTCCAGAAATTGGTAAATCTTGACCACCAGGAAAAAGAATTTTCCAGTCTTTACAGGTTTCATTTCAACTGTCTAACCATGGATAGAGTTGTGGGGAGAGGGAAACATAAAGCAAACCTTTGATCTTTCTCCTTCAAAACATGTAGCATTGACTGATAGTTGTTTTAGAGAAGAAAGTATCCCATCATTACTGTATGACACTTTCTAGGACAACATTTTTATGACAAAAATTCATCTGGTAGGCATATAAAAATAATGATGGGAGAAATCTGTGCATGGCATAAAGATGTAAGTGTCTTCATAAATCTATGCAAAGTAAAAGTATGTTTGAACAGTAATGAAAGAAGCAATGTACTTTCAGAATAAGCATAGAAATAAGGTCTTGTACTCATATTTCTAAATCTGAGTTTGATCATCTTTAGAAAGAAGCTGTCTGAGCCTTGAATTTTTTTATAGTTTTGTGTTCATGAGTAGAAATGCTTATTTATATATTTTATTTATTTTATTTTATTTTATTCAGGACATACTTATTTGAACATTAACTGTATATTAGAAAAAGTGAAAGATTTTAAAACATCTAAATTCCTGCTATCAAAAATTTTAGTAGTAATGAAGACAAAGACACCTACTCAAGTATAGAATAACGTATTACCTCTTAAGTGTCATAAGATGTCAAAGTACTGTGAGTTTAGGTTTATGGTTTTTAATAGAACAGAGTGTGTTGGGATGAAGAAAGTCAGGGAGAAAGACTGAACATGAGTCGTTAAAACAACTAAAAAATATAGACATTTGTGTAAATGTTTAACCTACCCTCCTTTTCTTCACACTGTACATGTGGTATTGTGTTTTCAAAATTTTGATTGTGAAGCAGGGCATATAAATGTGTAGAGACTGTATAAAAATAAAATGGAGTGATGAAAAACTAGAGAGATCAAATTCAAATTCAAGCCAAAAAGATCAGTTTTAGATTTATAAAAGATATTTTTTGTTCAAACACAACAAGTCTATTGACCACATTTGACCCAGTGTTCAACATTTTGTGACTATATTTAGACATCTCATTCCCTCACCATTTGATTGATATCTGTATTTTCTAAATCTAATATATTGTTATTGAAAAAATAGTTATTGGCACATACTCTGTATTAGCTTCTATGGAAGACATCAAACACAGGAGAGGTCAAGTAGATGTGGTCCCTGTACTTTTGGAGTTTGAAACCTAACAGTGACAAATAATAAATGAATAAACTAAAAAATAATCATTACAAATGATGACACATGTTATGAAGGGAATCAAGATGATGCAATGATAGGATATAATAAGGCAGTATCTAATTAGGAAGTGTGGTCAGAAAAAGCTCTTAGGCTGAGATAAAATATAGGAAAAGATGTCCGCCATGTGGCTGCTTATAAGGTTGAGTTTGAGGTTGAGGCTGTTGATGTTCTAGTCAGAAGAAACCACCTGGGGAAATCTATGAGGAGTAAAAGAGCGTGTCTGCTTTGAGAACTGAATGGAAGGCTATATTGGGACCATATCATTTAAGGTGCAATAAGAAGCCACTGAATGTAAAAACCACCACCCCTTACTCTATGAAAGTTCCTTTCTTGCCAACTGATAATAGTTTGGTTCTCTTGACTTAAAATATAGCTTTATTTTCAAATATTTAAAACATAAAATACTATAAAAAATCATTTCAACTCCTGGTTGATCCCTCTTTCCACCTCATTGCTAGGATGGTGTATGCTGTTGGAGGCTATTTGAGGTCGTGCAGTAAAAAGTGGAGTATGGTAGGCAGAATACTAAGATGGCCTATCAAGGCTTCCAGACCCTGATGTTCATTAAAACATTAATCTAGGTGCTGTTGTGAAGAGATTTTGCTGATTTAAATTAAGTCCCAACTTGGTAGACTTTAAGACTGAGAGATTATCTCAGTGGATCTGACTTACTCTCTTGAACCACTTTTTAAAAAGAGTTTTCTTTGGCTAATTGCAGAAAAGAAAATCAGAGTTTCAAAGCTTGAAGGGGATTCAGTGTGCCATTGATGACTTGTAGATGGAGGGGAACATATGAAAAGCGCTTCAGAATGGCCTCCAGGAGTTAGGAGCAATCACCAGTCAACAGCCAGCCAGAAACAAAGGTCTTGGTCCTCTAAACACAAGAATATAGATTCTGCCAACAAGAATATTTCGCTGAGCATGATAATGATTTTTTTCCTATAGCCTCCAGATGAAGACTCAGTCGTCAGACATCCAGATTATAGCCCTGCATCACCCTAGTTAAAGTTTTGACCAACAGTACTGTAGGCTAATAAATAGGTGTGACTGTAGGCTGTTAAGTTTGTGGCCGTTTGCTATGAAGCAATAGAAAACAGGCAGCACGCTGTGTTTTTTCTACTCTTGCTTCACCTTAGTCTTTCTGTCCTCCTCCACCCATTAATAAATAAATTCTGGTTCTTCTAGGTACTAGGCTGTGGATAGGGGAAGGTAGGAAGGTTGAGAAGAAAGTTGGGGTGTTTTTAAAATGACCTAAGTTTAGCTGTCCTCCAAGTTCATGGGAAAATAAGCCAATCTTTTTCTGCCAAACGGTGATATTCAGGCTTGCGGGATGAAATATTTTGCTTCTGACTTCTCCAGCTGAGAAGCAGACATCATTTTCTGTGATTATTAATACTGCAAACTCTAGAAAATGCAAGCTAGCCTTCCCAGAAATTTTCTCACTGCTCTACACTCTGATTGCCCTAAGGAAAATAGAGGGTGAAGACTGTCTTTCCTTCTCAGAGGCACTCCCAATTTCTATGAGTGATTCTCTTGGGTCACCCTCATGTCACCAAGGAATGAAATATTCCACATCTTACTCCATGCAGAAAGGAGGAGAAAAGCCAGGACATGCTCTGTATTCCTATGAATTCCCATTAACCACGAGCTTTCTCTTACATAGGTTCATTAGGGGATGAATAAGACTACTGGAAAGATTGGTTTGGGTACCTCTTAAAATCTTGTAGGGACGTTTCTAGATGATTTCTATGATTGTTTGGGGATATTTGCAATCTGTTCTTAGTTTTGAAGATTCCTCTGTGAGTCAAGGTAAAATTCCCATTTAAAATACTGTTACAAATTCTACTTTATGAAAGTAAAAACCACCACCCTGTGATCTATGAAAGTTCCTTTCTTGCCTACTGATAATAATTTGGTTCTGTCAAGTTAAAATATAGCTTTATTTTCATATATTTAAAATACCTGCTTTATATATTCTAAAAATTACTCTAACTACTTGGTGGAGAGTAGACTGCAGGAGGATGAAATTGGACCCTGCAATACAAGTACCCTTGAGGTAATCGAGACCTTGCTGTTTAATGGGTGATCCATGGAATAGCAAGATCAATGTCACTTGGGAGCCTGTAAGAAAAGATGAGTCTCTGGCCTTTCTTCAGACCTACTAAAGTAGAATATACACTTTAACAAGATCCCCAGGTAATTTGTGTACTTATTAGAAATTGTGAAGGACTTGTCTAGGTGAGATATGATGCTTGCTTATCTAGGGTGATGTGTGTGGAAATGGGGATAAGGGAATTGATACAAGATATATTTTTGAGGTACAAATGACAGAATTTTAGGATGACTTGATGTCAGAAATGAGGAAAAGGAAGAAATCCAGTGTGATAAGTTAGGTTTCTAGCTTGAGTAACATCGTGGTGGTTTATGAAGTTTGGGAGAGGAATATGTTTGATGGAAAAAAAAAATGAAGGTTCCAATTTGACCACATAATTTTCAGGAGAATATATATGTTTTTTGAGATGGAGTTTCACTTTTGTTGCCCAGACTGGAGTGCAGTGGCACAATCTCAGCTCACGGCAACCTTTGACTCCCTGATTCAAGCGATTCTCCTGCCTCAGCTTGCCAAGTAGCTGGGATTATAGGCACACGCCACTACATCCAGCTAATTTTTTTTTTTTTTTTTTTAGTAGAGGTGGTGTTTCACCATGTTGACCAGGATTGTCTTGATCTCCTGACCTCATGATCCGCCCGCCTAGGCCTACCAAAGTTCAAGATTACAGGCATGAGCCACCGCACCCAGCCGAGTATATTTTAATAGTTATAATCGAGAGTCATGCTTGCTCCTTATTCCTATTGCCCCTTTTCTGTTTCTACTCCATTCTAACTCCTTAGTTGAAAACTTAAAGTCAGTCTAGTCAGTAGCAATCTAGAGTAGATAATTTCTATGTTTTTTTAAAAAATTATGAGGACAGAAATTACAAGGGCCCTTTCCCTGAAAATGTCTGCTTCATTTATGCCAATTCTATCCTGATAGTCAAAATTTAGCTACTATTAAATCTTTCCTCAATTGATTTTTCTACCTATTGTGAAATAAAATTATCACTAAAATATGATAAACTGGTTCAGATCCTCAATTGAATGTTAGAATTTTAAAAGAAAAATAACCAATAGCTTATTCAGAAAAAGAAAATACAAACAAAAAAATGCAAAAGAAAAAATCCTCTTCTGTGTCTAACAATCATTTTCTTTTGCACAGCTTTCAAAATCAATGGTAATAATACAAAATCAGGCGTATTTTTGAAAGGGTTAGTAGGTAATTTGTGAATGCCCATTGGTAGTTGTGAGTAATCATCTTTAATTGGAATATATTAGACTGTACATCTTTTTAATTGCTATGTGTTTTCTGGCTTCCTGGTCAACAAAGAAGAGACACTAATCTAACATCTAAAGAACACAATACTTCATTATTGCCAGGGCAACGTCATTGGGAGTAAATCCCGAGGCAGAGCATCATAAAGATTTTGTAATTTTCATGGTGGTTATGGGGCAATTAAAAAAAATGATTCTCTAAGGTGAGCCACAGAAAACTGCTATTACATACTCCTTTTGATGCACACTATTTTATTAATACTGTGTATTTAATGAGTTTTTCTCTATGGGGCTTTTTCCCCCTTGTTTTTAGCTGCATGGAAAGTAAATAACATGGGTGGAAAAATTGACTCAAACAAAATGGCCATAGTTTTTTTTTTAATTTAAAAATAATCTCTAGTAAAAATAAATTTTAGGGCTAGTGCTAAATACTGAAGTATCCAGCATTTATATTTCAATTTAAAGATAAGGAAATAAAGATAAAAGGGGGCTAAATAACTCACTCAAATTCATTCCGTGAGTAAGTAGTATAGCTGGAATTTAAACACGAGTAGTTGGGCTCCTAAACCATATTCTTAACTTTATGTTAAAGATACTGGAACTGTATAGGGAGGAAAACACACACACACACACACACACACACACACACACACACCTTTCTCCCCCTCAACAACAAAGAAGGAAGAAGGTATTAAATTATTTCACTGATGTCACAAAAATTTGTTCTCTCTTTTCAAACTATAAAGAGTGATTTTTATATCACATTAGATAAATTGCCATGATTATATGTCTATCAACCTCTCTCCTTTGCAAGAAACATGTAAACACATACAGCTGCATGCTTTGAATTATATAGGCTGACTCTGAGTGTACAGCCTATGAGTTAGCTCTGCTCCATAAGGAGCAGTAATAAAAATAAGTAAGTAATATAAATGAGCATCTTTGAACATGATTTAATAATTGCAAATAATACTTATAGCCATTTCCCTGGAATTGTATCTCTTGATTAGAGATAATAAAAAAATCTTTGCAAATATCTTTATTGAATAATTTTTCCTAGGGTAATTTGCTGGTGTTGGGATAGCAATAGGAAGACATAGTAATCTTTAATAGAGTTTATGACAATTTTTATTTTTTCTAATTAACATTTTGTTTACTAGAACTCCAAAAGGCACAAAGTACAGCTGGCTTATTGATATTAAACAAATCCATTTCCCCAAATATTTACTAAACCTGAGTTCTGGTTTTCTCCTCCAATCCCTTTCTAAATATGTTGTGCTTCTAAATAGGGTCTCTATTAGCCCTTTCTCTGGGAAAATTCTTTACTCTGCATAGCTCTCATACATATTTCAGGACATTTAGTGTCTATGTCCCCTGGTCATTGCAAGCCAGTGATAACCAAAACTCCCCCTACATTTCCAAATCACCCTGATTGAGAAAAATGGAAAAAATCAGGGGAAAACAATAAGTAGACATTCCTACCACTTATTTACCTTCTCCTCTCCTTCTCTTGATGCACAACAGACCAATTTGATCACCCAATAAGAGGCTCTTTAAAAAAGAGAGTTTCATTAGGTATGGTATAACAGGGAAAACAATGAAGAGAAGCATGTGATACAACCTCCTCTTAGGAAAATCACTCATCATCCAGACGTTCTCCCTCATGATGGGTGTGACTAGAAAGGAACAACTCATTAATGGCTATTTTTGGGACATGACTTCATGGCTAATCTTCGTTTCCAGCAGTTTGTTTCTACAAGTGAATGTCATAGAGAAGGTGTACTGTCTTAGAGTCTGATACAAATAAACAAGTTGTACAGCTGTATTACTGCTTCTTGTCAAGGCTTCAGTCCTATCATAGTCCTCTTAGCATGTTTCCTTGTATCACATTGCTTGTGTTCATCCCAGCTAGGTCTGGTGGTCACAGCTAACTCTACCCTAGGATTTGGAAGCTATTCTTGCTAATTGATTTTCTTCACCATAATTAGAGCATAGCAATGCTTAGGAATGTAAATATTTGTATTTGCACTCTGAGAGGTATAAAATTATCTCTAATTCAATGTCTATTTGAAACCCAAACCTTACATTCTGCACATTAGCTAATCTAATCTGACCTTAAACTTACTCAGTGTAATTCACAATTTGACATTCCTTAATGTGAAATCATCATGTATAGAGCATTTAATGCAATTATTGTCTGCATAGTTTATATTAATAATAGGACAATTTGTGAAATGTTTATTATATTTAATAGTTATTGGAAGTTACTTATGTTTTCATATATTACAACTTCTTACAAATCAGGAACTTTGCTTTATTCCTCGTTGGATAAATAAAGCCCTGGAGCAAGGCTGGGAAGAGAAGATGCGCCCAACAGATTTTTTATTTGAAATATTTGTATTTCCCTTCAGCTTTCAGACATGATATGAAAGCACTATCTTCTGTGAAATCACTTCACTCCTTTGCACTCATCTGAAGCCAATTATTAAGACATCTATGCTCAATGTCAATGAGATGTACAGCATTGTGATTTACCAGCCGACTTCATTACTGGCTTTGGCATTGTCAGTTTTTAAACAAACTGCTAACAGATAAAGTAATAAGAGTACTAGAAAACATATTGCCTGTAGGAGCTGTTGTTACTGAGGGCAAAAGGGAAGAGAGTATATACATTTCTCAGAAATATGAATAATTAAAGATTCCTTTAAATTAGAGTCACCTTGCAGCTGAAGCCACATCTTACAAGAAACAAAAAGTTTTGCTCTGGCTTCTACTTGAAACTTTGTTATGAAACTGTATCATAAGTACTATGCCAATGTAAGTGTTTAATATGTATTTATTGTGATGAGTTGACACGTGGCCATTTTTCAATTACATTAATTCATTTATAGTACTGATAATGTTAATGACAACAAAACTTCATCTTTTATGTATAAATCAACTAAATCTTTACTGTAGAAAGTGCTTACTTAAAAATCAGTATCATTAGTTTGCATGAGAGTACTTTTTTGTTAACATTGCCTCATTATTTTATTTTTTAAAGAATGAAAATTGTTTCCTGAATATTGAGTAAATAAAATGAAATTTATACTGCTGGCTATTAGCACTTGATGCTTAAGCAAAATTATGAACACATTAGAAAGGCCAAAAGGCACTGGTTGTCACTATGAAAGCATATGCTTTGGCTCTAAGGTATACTCAAAAATAGTTCCTTTTCTTGGGCCATTTTCTTTGGCTTATATGTTCTATTTTTATCTTACTTCCACATATCAAAACTACCCTATAAGGTGTTATATCTACTCAGAGTCCTTTTCCCTTAGCAGTCTAATGTAATAAACATTAGCATTATTTAAGAGTTTCATACATAAATCCATTACCCCTTTCCAGAAACCATATTTACTCTATCATAAAGGCTTATTAGAAGTCTAACTATTTGCCCTCACTTTCCTGTGGACACTAAAGTAGGTATTAGGAAACACTAAGGGCTTGGCATATTCAATTCCTCTTATGAAACAAGTTACCAGATCAGGGTCCTTTCCACAAGTGGCCAGGCTTTCTGTCATCTGATTGGGCTACCATGGCATGATGTATTGTACTGGGATATGCACCCTTGCCAAGACAGACATTTCTATGCTGGCTTGAAACAAGATCATTGCCTAATAGTGTTGTCTCAAACTGGAGAATTGCCTGCTACTGATCCATTTAGATGGTATCTCTTAGGGAGATTGAATATGAAGCAGAGAGAGAAAGAGGAAATCATAGTAGAAGATAGTAGATGGGAATACAGTAGGCATAGAGACCAAAAAGTAGAAAGGAGAAGAGTGACTTATTGTGTTATAGAGTGCCTAGACAGGATGTATTAGATGCTGTCTGTTGAGGGAAAGACAAGCTGAGAAGTTCAACAGGCTGATATTGCTGCTGCAGAGCCACTCCTGCATCCCGAATGGCAAAGTCTACTTATCACATTTTTCTGCTGTAACACTTTCTTGAATTCCCTCTTTCATGTAGCTTTACAAGTAAAACTTCCTCATATGAGGTAACCCCTACATCTCTATTCTACTATAATCTGTAAAATCTAAACTAATGAAATTTCTCCACGTGCTCCTTTCACCATTGCACAAGATTTTGTAGCATTATCCCTGCAAATACAGGTGATTTCATGCAGAGCTCAGGAGAGTCTCTCTAGATAACTCTGGTTGCCTCTACTCATTTCATTTATATCACAGGTACCCTCTAATTTGTAGTTTCAAAATCCTGGTACTTTGGATTAAGAATTGTGCTTGTTTGTTTTAACTTAGTCTTTTTTCTTTCTTTCTTTTTTAATTATACTTTAAGTTCGGATACATGTGCAGAACATCCTGGTTTGTTACATAGGTGTACATGTGCATGGTGCTTTGCTGCACCTGTCAACCCATTATCTAGGTTTTAAGCCCCACATGCATTAGGTATTTGTCCTAATGCTCTCCCTCCCCTTGCCCCCCACCCCTCGACAGGCCCCGGTGTGTAATGTTCCCCTCCCTGTGTCCATGTGTTCTCATTATTCAACTCCCACTTATGAGCGAGAACGTGTGGTGTTTGCTTTTCTGTTTCTATGTTAGTTTGCTGAGAATGATGGTTTCCAGCTTCATCCATGTCCCTGCAAAGGACATGAACTCATTCTTGTTTATTGCTGCATAGTACTTCATGGTGTATATGTGCCACATTTTCTTTATCAGTCTATTGTTGATGGACATTTGGGTTGGTTCCAAGTCTGTGCTATTGTGAATAGTGCTGCAATAAACATACGTGTGCTTTATGGTAGAATGATTTATAATCCTTTGGATAAATACCCAGTAATGTGATTGCTGAGTCAAATGGTATCTCTGGTTCTAGATCCTTGAGGAACTAGAACATGTAATTTCTAATTTAAATTATAATCTGTAGAAGAAATATCCCAGCAGGATAATTGACTTTTCTAGGCCCACTTTCACTATGTGTCAGGTACCTTAAAATATATAGTTTCAAAGTCTTCGAGATTTTTATTGAGGATTTGTAAACTTCAAAATGCCAATGTATTCTCTCTATATATATATTTGTCTTACATAAATATATATATATATGTCTTACATAAATATATATACTTGTCTTACATAAATATATATATATAGAGAGAGAGAATACATAAATCTAGAATATGTTATACTTGTTTATAATGATGATCTTAAAACAATTCTGAAGTACATGGTGATGAATATAGCTAATATAACTTGTGAATATATTTTACAAGTTTATTGATGAATAAGTGGCATACGATAAGCTACATGTATTTCAAGTATAAAATTCGATAGTTTTTATACAGGTATATAACTATGAGTCCAGAACTACATCTAAAACATGAACATACCTATCACTTCCAAATTTCTTTCTGCTGCTGTGCCATCTCTCTCTCCTTCTCCTCCCATTCCCAAGCATACGCTAATCTGCTTTCTTGACATTACAGATTACTTGGAATTTTGTCTACATAAAATTTGTACATTTTGTCTGTTTTCTTTTACTTGAAATAATTATATTAAGGTTTATCCATGTTGTATCAATAGTTCGTTACATTTATTACTTTTTTATTACTTTTATTGCTGAGTAGTATTGCATTATATAACTTGTTTATCCATTCACTTTTTGGCATTTGGGTTGTTACCACTTTTTTTTAGTAAGCAGCTATTAACAGTCATATATGTCAATTGTAAGAACATATGTCTTATTAATCTTGAGCAATAGCTAGGAGAAGAATGAATGGGTCATATAGTAGTTATCTGTTTTTCTCATTTATTTACTTACAAAAATGCCAAGCTGATTCCCAGTCACTTTGAGTTTCTAGTTCTTCTATTTCCTCATGAACATGTAGTATGTTCAGCCTATTTTTAAAAAAATTTTAGCTATTCTAATATGTATGTAGTAATGTTTCATTGTGTTTATTTTATTTAACAGATATCCAGGCCAGGCATGGTGGCTCACTCCTGTAATCCCAACATTTTGGGAGGCCAAGTTGGGAGGATTGCTTGGGGCAAGGAGTTCTAGACCAGTCTGGGGAACATAGCAAGACACCATCTGTACAAAAAGTAAAAAAATAAAAGATTAGCTGAGTATGGTGCTGTACACCTGTAGTCCCAGCTATTCAGGAGTCTGAAGGTGGAAGAATTACTTGAGCCTAGGAGTTCAAGGTTGCAGTGAGCTGTAATCACACTATTGTACTCCAGCCTGGGCAAGAGTGAAACCCTGCCTCTAAAAAATAAACAAACAAACAAACAACAACAAACTAATCAAGTTGCATGACTCTTTCTGAGCTCAGTTATTATTTACCTTTGTATTTTTCTATTTTTACTGTTGTTGAGGTACCTGTTTACATCTTTTACTCACTTTTTAAAAATGGGTTTGTTTTATTATTGGATTTTGCAGTACTATATATTCTAGATAAAAGTAATTTATTATTATTTTAGTTATAAATGTTTTTTCTAGTCTGTGACTTCTCTTTTCATTCTTCTAACATTACTTTTTAAAGAGCAGAAGTTTTTAATTTGATGATGTCAAAGTTAATTTTTTGCATTTTACAGATTATGATTTGTTGTCATATTTTTAAAATCCTCTATAACTTGAAATCACAAATGTTCTCCTATACTTATTCAATAATTCTCTAAGTTTTCAATTTTATATTAAAGTTGATGTTCTATTTCATATATTTTTGTATGATGTGGTATGAATGTTACTTTTTGTGTAAGTATCCAATTGCGAAATGACTATCAGTTCTCTGCTGAATTGCTGGCACCTTTGTCAAATACCAACTGTCTATATGTGTTTAGGTCCATTTCTTAATTCTTCATATTCTTCTTTTGATTCAATTATCATACCAAATGAGACACCATACATTCTTGCTTACAGTAGCGTCTTAGGCAGACCTGAAATAGGAAGTATTCATTTTGCCTTTCCAAAATTGTACTTTGTATTTTGATATGCATTTTAGGAATAGTTTTAACTTTCTACAAACTGATGCCTGCTGCATTTTAGATTGGAATTGCATTAAATCTGTAGATCAATTTGAAGAAAACTGACATCTTAAAAATATTCAATCTTCTGATCTTTAAGCCAACTGTATCTCTCTATAAGGTTGTCTTAGTCTGTTTCTACTGACATAACAAAATACCACAGTCTAATTTATAAAGAACATAAGTATATTTCTCCAAGAACAAAAATATAGTTCTGGGGATTGAGAAGTCCATGATCAAGATGCCCCCAGGTTCAGTGTTTGTTGAGGGCCCCACTTTCTGTTTTCAAGATGGTGTCTTTTTCCTGCATCCTTCAGAGGGTATGAACAGTGTGTCCTCACATAGCTGAAGGCTGGAGGGAAAAAAAAATCAAGTGGTTCTCTCCAATCTTTTTACAAAGCACAAATCCATTGATTAGAGTGAAGTCCTCATGACTTATTTACTTCCCCAAATGCCCACCTTTTTATATTACCAGAATGGGAATTAAGTTTGGGCATGATTTTTGGAGGGGACATACTTTTAAAACATAGCAACATTAAATTTTCTGAACAATATTGTGTAGTTTTTACTTTACGAGTCTTTCAGTTTTTGTTATTTTTTATCTCTTTGTATTTCATATTTCTGTCACTACATTAAATAGTAATGTTTTTAAATTGTATTATCTGACTGAAATGGGTTAATATGTAAACATGCAATTAATTTTTTGTCGATCTCTTGTTTTAGTACCTTATTAAGCTGTCAGTTGTAGTAGAATCCTTTTTTTAAAAAGAGCCCTTTAGATTTTCTACGTAGATGGTTTCGTTTTCCATACACAGAGTTTTATCTCTTCCATTTTAATCTTAATACTTCATTTATTCTTTCTCTTATTGCACTGGATATGAGTTCAAATACAATGTTGTACAGACATTTCTTGTATTTTTACTAATTTCTGGTGGAATTAGTCTTTCACCATTAAATAAGATGTTAGCTGAGAGAGTGACATAAGTAAGATGGAGGAAAAGGAGGTCCTAGATTCCCCTTCCCAGTACAGATATGCAAAACATACAGATTGATTCAATGATATTTCATGGACACATTTTATTTTTAAAAAATCAGAACCTAATTAAAAAGGCCCTTGCATCCTAGGAGAATGAAAACTTGGAATCATGGAAGCAGACAGGATATTTTAAGGCACCTTCTTGTCAGAGATCCTGTACTTGGCCTAGCAGTGTATAATCAAGAAGTACCCCACTAGATCCCAGATTTACCCAGGGGAAAGATAGGGTTGGTTCACATGTCCAACACCCAAAGTTTTTGAGGGCCCTCCTCCAGAAAAATGACTACAGGCTGGTCATTCTTTAACCTTTGATGGGTCTGGCATAGTCTATCCACCCATGAGAAAATAAAGACAGCATCTTGGACTGATGGATGCCAGAAATTTTATTCACTGTTTTGTATAAAATGAGCCAATGAAAAATTTCAGCTTTCAGCTTGCCCCTGGAGAGAGAAAGAGTTGATCCATGCTTCCAGTACCCAAGATTCTCTAGAGATGTTTAAAAATCTAGCACCTGTCTCACCAATCCTGGTGCTCTGATGAGTCTGGCATTATTTTGCAAGCTGTGAGAGAAAGTGGCAACTGGGGTTGTTGGACTGCATAGTTCCTCCATTCCCCATCTCCTGTCTCAGTACAGAGTGATTAGACAAAAAACACATATACCTGACTTTCTCTAGATTAAGAAAGAGTTAGAAGAGACCCCAGAATCTCTGACTGGACTGATCCGTAAGATTTTTTTCCTATACAAGGTCAAGATGTGAAGACTGGAAGAGGTACCTGATTTTTCCAATGCATAGACTCAAACACAAAGAGTCAAGGAAAATGACGAATCTAGCAAAGATAATTCAATAAATGAAACAAAATTCAGAACTGGCCTTAATAAATGGAGTTGTATGATTCATCTGACACAGAATTAAAATAACTCTTATAAAGATGCTCACCCAGGTAAACAGAATAATGTATGAATAATCAGAGCATTTTAACAAAGAAATAGAAAACATTAAGAAGTACCAATTAGAAATTGTGAGGCTGAAGGACATAATAACTGAATTTAAAAATTAACTAGAGTGTTGAACAGCAGACTAAAGAATATGAAAGCATCACAGACCACAAAGTCTGGTGACTAGAAATAATTCAGTGAGAGGAGCAAAAAGACAAAGAAACTTATAAAACAGAGTAAAGAAACTTTATGAGAATTATGGGACACCATCAATCATATTGATATATGCATATAAGGGTCCCAGAAAATGTAAAGAAAAAGAAGGGAATAGAAAACTTATTCAAAGAAGTAACAGCTAAAAGCTTCCCAAATCTGGGTAAGAAAATGGACATACAGATTCAAGAAGCACAAAGGACACCACATAGGCTATATCTACCCAAGTACACACCCAGGAATATTATAATCAAATCATCAAAACTCAAAGACAAATAATTTTGAAAACAACAGGTAAAAAGTGATTTGTAACATGCAAGGCAACTTTCATAAGAACATCAGTGGTTTGTTTTCACTATAGCCTTGCAGACCAGAAGGGAGTGGGATGATAGATTCAAAGTGCTGAAAGAAAATAAAAGCCAACCAAGAATACTACAACTAGCAAAACTCTTCTTCAAAAATGAAAGTGAGATATTTTCTCAAATGAAAGCCTGTATCTCTACTACACCTATGTGTAAGAAATACTAAAGAGAGTTCTTCAAGTTGAAACAAAAGACCCTAAAGAACCACACTATTGCTGTAATGATGGTGGCTAAGTCACTTTATGATATAAAAGTTAAAAGACAAAAGTATTAAGAATATGTTAAATTTTCACAATATGAATAGATGCAAATGTTGACAATAATAAAAAAATATCTGTGTGTTGGGAAGAGAAATTATTTTGCATATGATTGAACTTAAGTTATTATCAGCTTAAATAAACTATTATAACTGTAAGATATTTTATGTAAGTCCCAAGAAAACCACAATAAAATACCTATAACATTTCATGAAAGAAGAAGAGGAATACGTGAAAGCATATTAATACAAAAATAATCAAAACAATAAAAAGAAAGACATTGAGAGAGGAAAAGACAGACAAAAGAACTGCAAGACTAATCTGATGCCACTAAAAATGGCAATACTAAATCTTTTGTGAATAGTAATATCATGTAAATATAAATGGATTAAATCTTCCTAATAAAAAAACACAGGGTAACTGAATAAACTTTCAAAACTGAAAAACATGCTGTTTACTAGAAATTCACTTTAGATGTAAGTACACACATAGGCTGAAAGTGAAGTTAAAAGATATTCCATGCAAATGATAACCAGAAAAGAGCAGCAGCTAATACTTAAATATTAGACAAATAGACTTTTAGTCAAAAACTGCCACAAAGTAAAAGGACAGACATTTTATAATAACAAACTATTCAATCAACCAGAAAGAGATAATGATTATAGATATATGTGCATTCGACATGAGAGTCCTTAAATATATAAAACAAATATTGAAAGATTTGAAGGAAAAAACAGACAGTAATGCAATAATAGTAGGCGATTTTATTCCCCTATTTTCAATAATGTACAGAACTTAAAGATAGGAGATTAATAAGGAAATAGAGAATTTAAATAACACTCCAGACCAACTGAACCTAACAGTCATATACAAAATATTCTCTTAAACGTGGCAGAATTCACATTTTTCTCAAGCACACATGGATCTTCCTCCAGAATACATCATAAGTTAGGTCACAAAACAAGTCTTAAAAGAATAAGATGATCTTCCTGTAATCACAGCACTTTGGGAGGCCGAGATGGGCGGATCACGAGGTCAGGAGATCGAGACCATCCTGGCCGACACGGTGAAACCCCGTCTCTACTAAAAAATACAAAAAACTAGCTGGGCGAGGTGGCGGGCGCCTGTAGTCCCAGCTACTCGGGTGGCTGAGGCAGGAGAATGGCGGGAACCCGGGAGGCGGAGCTTGCAGTGAGCTGAGATCGGGCCACTGCACTCCAGCCTGGGCGACAGAGCCAGACTCCATCTCAAAAAAAAAAAAAGAATAAGATTATCTTTTCTGGTCATGATGGAATAAAACTACAAATCAATAGTTAACAGACAACTGGAAAAATCACAAATATGTGGATATTAGCAACACACTTAAACAACTATAATGTCAAAGATGAAGTTTAAAGAGAAATTATAAAATACTTGAGACAAATAGACAAACACGATATTATTATAATATTTATTGGATGCAGCAAAAGCAAGACTAAGAGAGGTTCATAGAAATAAACACTACATTTAAAAAAAAAAAAAAAAAAAAACTCGACCGGTCACGGTGGCTCACGCCTGTAATCCCAGTAGTTTGGGAGGCTGAGGAGGGTGGATCACCTGAGGTCAGGAGTTCGAGACCAGCCTGACCAACATGGTGCAACCTCATCTCTACTAAAAATACCAAAAAAAAAAAAAAGAAAAGAAAAAAAAGCTGGGTGTGGTGGTGGGCACCTGTAATTCCAGCTACTCAGGAGACTGAGGCAGGAGAATCACTTGAACCTGGGAGGCGGAGGTTGCAGTGAGCCCAAGATTGCGCCACTGCATTCTAGTCTGGATGACAGAGCGAGACTCTTTCTCAAAACAACAACAACAACAGAAGACCTCAAACTACCACACTTTATACCTTTATACCTCAAGAAACTACAAAACAGAAATGAACTGAGCCCAAATTAGTAGGAGGAAAGAAATAACAAAATTATAACAGAAATAAATGAAATAGAAAATAAAATACAATAGAAAAAATCAACGAAACTTAGAGTTGGTTTTTCTCAGTGATAAAACCGACAAAGCCTTTGCTAGATCAACTAAGAACAACAGAGAAGATTCATATAAAGAAAATCAGAAAAGAAAGAGGAGGCATTACAACCGATACCATAGAATTAAAAAGGATCATAAGCCACTGCTATAAACAAGTATTTGCCAACAATCTAAGTAACCTAGATGAAATGGATGACTTCCTAGATATATACAACCTACCAAGAGTAAATCATGAAGAAATAAAAAGTCTTAATTACCTATAGCTAATATGTTAATTGAATCAGTAATCAAAAACCTCCCAACACAAAAGCCAGAACTAAATATATTCACTGGTAAATACTACCAAGGACTTAAGGAGGAATTAATGACATCCCTTATCACTATCCTCCAAAAAATTTAAGAGAATAGAACCTTTCCAGACTCATTTTATAAGGCCTGAATTACCTTGATAACGAAGCCAGAAAGACACTACAAGAAAAGAAAACCACAGGACAATATCCGTGATGAATATGGATCCAAAAAAATCTTCAACAAAATACTGCAATGAAATCTAACAGCACATTGACAGTATCAGTTATACCCGATGACTAATGGGATGCATGGGTGATTAAACATAGGAAAATCAATGTGATAAGCCACATTAACAGAATAAAGGTTTAAAATCACATGATTATCTTAGTGATGAAGATAAAGGATTTGACAAAATTCAACAAACTAGCAATAGATGGAATGTACCTTAACATTAAGGTATATATAACAGTCCCACAGCTAACATCATACTGAATAGTAAAATGCTGAAAGTTTTTTTTTTTTTTTTTTTTTTTTTACAGTTGTGAACAAAGCAATGATGTCCACCCCTGCCCCTTAACATTGTACTTGAAGTTGTAGCCAGAATACTCAGGGAAGGGTAAAAAAATGCTTCCAAATTAGAATAAAAGAATAATTATTGTTCATATTTTCAAATGACCTGATCTAATATGTAGAATAGATTACAGACTACATAAAAAACTGTTACGACTAATAAAATTCAGTAATGTTGCAAGATGCAAAATCAATTTTATTTCTATACACCAACAAAGAAGTATTTGAGAAGAGAATTAGAAAAACTATAGCATTTGCAATAGCACCAAAAAGAATAAAATACTTAAAAGTAAACAACTAAGGAGGTATACTTGTATACTGAAAACTGAAAATATTTAAGGAGAAAAACTAGGACACAAACACGTGGAAAGACATTTCATGTTCATAGATCGGAAGACTTAATATTGTTCAAATGTAGGTACTACCCAAATGATCTACAGATTCAATGCAAACCCTATCAAAATTGCAGAAGTAGAAAAAAATTCTACAACTTATATGGAATCACAAAAGACCAAAATAGTCAAAGTAATTTAGAGAAAGAAGAAAAAAGGTAAAGGCATCATATTTTCTGGACTTGAAATATGTTATAAAGTCATAGTAATCAAAATAGTATGGACTGACATGAAAACAAACATATAGACTAATGGAACAGAGTAGAGAGATGATAAATCAATCCACACATAGACAGTCAACTGATCTTCAAAAAAGATGCTAAGGAAACACAATAGGTAAAAGATAACCTTTTCAACAAATGTTATTGGGAAAACTGTATATCCACATGCAAGATAATGAAATTGGATAATTATCTTATTTCATACACAAAAGTCAACTTAAATTAGATAAAATAACTGTAAGGTAAGGCAACTATTATTCGCACTTCACAATAAACTTATTGTTTATTGAAAGTTTTAAATGAATTTGTATTTTGCATATAATTAAAATATTGATATTGTTAGGTTTAAATCTTACTGTGAAAAAATATTCTTTGATAGTTTTTTTCTTAATTCTGATTTTCTTTTTTAGGTTTGACTTTCAGAAGCATAACTTGTGATTAAGGAAATACAACAAGTAAAATTTTCTGAGATTGTGAATCATTTTCTCATAACAATATACTCCTATAATAAAAAAATATATTAATTACATATAATATATGTACTAAAACACACATTGACCTAAAAAGGAGATGAAAATTTACATTTAATTCTATTGACAACTTGCATTTAACTCAGGTGTTTGTTAATGTTGTTTTCATAATAGTAATAACTGCTTTATTAATAATTATTATGTTTAATATATGCAGAGGAATGCTAATAGTAAGGACTTCCCTTTCAACATCTCATGCCAGAGGTAAAATATGAATACTTTATTAGCTTTTGACAGGCTTATAGACATGTGCCTGTGTTTCTTGTTTAAAACATTATGTCTCCCAGAAACGTATTTGCTAGCTAGAGGCAGTTTGACATGTGCACGTCTCTTGCTGCCTGCAGTAATAAGCAACACCAAATGTAGAGAGGTAAAATGTGACATCACAACAGCAGAATATGAAAATGTGTATTCTAAGGCAAATATCACATTCATGTCTCTTGTTTCTATTAACAAATAATGTCAACGGCAAGCTCAATTATTTTGCTCAAATTGAAAAACATAAAGTGAATAAATACCTTTAAAAATAGCCTTATTTGGGAAACAATACTGCCTATAACTGAAAAACTGAAGGCAGATGTCAGATTTTGACAGCGTATTTTTAATATATCTCTTCAAACGTGAAATCCAATCATGTTCACCCTCTCCCATGCCATTTAATCCCTCTCCTTGAGACATTCTGCTTCCCAAAATGCTATAATGAAAGCCAGAGTTCATGGTAAAACTCTAAGCTCCCTTACCTCTCATTAGTTGAATCCAGCTTTGTCAAATTTTATTTCAGCTCTTTCCTGTGGCTCAAGTGAAATTCAGACATCTATTGATATAAAAAAATGTAAAGGAAGTAGCAGGGTAATTTATTCCCAAAGGAAATATAGTTCAGTTTAATAATGTATTGGGAAGATGTGGCCAGGTCAGCCTGTTATTTATCCTTTTGGCTATGCTATTTTATTTTGAAGTCAGAAGAAATGAAACAACAACATTCTATATAGAATAGTTCACTTACTATTTACTTCTGTGTTAAAAAAAAAAGTACTGAAGAAAATTCTTTTACATTTTCCCCCATTTGATTCGTATTTGCTCGAAATTCACCTGATAAGGATTAGGAATATAATAGAAAATATTTTGAAAAGTACTGAAGTCAGTTTTCACATGGAATAACACAATTTTTAATATTTAAACTTCAAAAACAGAATGGGCTGCCTTATGAGTCAGTGACAAAGCTGGCAAAAGAAAATTTTAAAGCACCTGTCATGTATTCTGTGGAACGAAGGACTTCTGTCTTCAGAAATATCTGCCCGTTCATAGAACTTTTCTTTGGAATTTATCATCACATTCTTTGTTTATATTGTGTGGATATATTTCTTAATTTTCTTACTTGGATGTAAATAATGGAAGAGTTGGTTACATGTTTTATTCATTGTTTTCTTCATCACAGAGTCTTGCTCAGACTATATTTTAATAAAAATATTTAATTTAGTAATAATAGTATATAACATTTGTAAGATAGTATGTAGATACTTATTACTGATTATCTCATTGAATATTTATAAAAACACTATGAGACAAGTATTATATTCCCTATTTTCATCCAAGAAAATAAACATTAGAGATTTTAAGTAAATGCATGAATAAGTGAATATATAAATTAATTAGCAAATAAACATATGAATAAATATATACCTGAGAACCTGAACTAGATACTATAAAAATGTAATGTCTATGAATATAAGAGCATTATATTCTGTTTATAACAGCTATGTATTAAAATTTAATGAGAAGATTATATATATTACCATCACCACCCTTTTAACTTCTTTTTTAGGTACCTTTTATACTACTTCTCAAAGGTAGCATGTATCAATAGTTTCATTTTTGGTGCTATAAAAATGAAGGAGAGTGCAGGGTACAGAGATTAATTATGTAGAACTTCATATAGCATCTACAAATTCACATTTATCAACAGACTTCTGGCTTTATTCCCAATTAAATTCTTTTCAGTAAACATTTAATGAGCCTCTGCAAAGTACTAAATAATACAATGAAACATTCTTATTACTTAGAGATGTAGGTTGTAGACTCATTGAAATGGTCTCTCTTGGAGCAATATGTGACATCAAATAGTCCTGCTGATTTGTTTTTTATTGGATTACTAGTTGCTTGGTATTTTTAAACAGCTAGAAAATGATTCTCTACTGAAGACCAGTGTGATACCCTTTGACAAAATGGAAAAAAATTCAACATTATAGTAATGTTGATGTACCCCTGAGGAGGATTTAGATACTTATATTTTTCCTGTGTTATTAAGCTTGTGGTTTTACAATTTTATACTTAGGGGATAAGTTACATATTATTTTGCGAGGTTGAATTTTTGGTCTTTCAGTGTTTTTATTTCTTTTTTCTATCGCTGAAAGGACAAAAAGATTATTGAAAGGGAAATAAAATATTTAGACTTATCAGTTATAATTCAGTGAAGGCATGAGTAAGTAGGACACGGAAATTTATCAGAAAATTGACTTTTTATTAAGCAAATGCCTTGATGTAATATCAATAAAACTAATAAATATTGGTTCAGATTATCTGTAGAAACTATGACAGTCTAAAATAAAGCTAAAAATTGAGTCCCTCTTCTGACCTTATAACAAACGTCTGTTTTAACCTTCAGTGGTATGGTGAGAATATCATAGCTTCATACTAAGAATTGGGTCTTATTTTTTAGAATTTTTAATCTCTGATTTTTCATCTCTAAATTGGAAAATATTTTGCAATTAAATGGGGTTAGCATAATATTCAGATAAAGAATGTAAAAATTTTAGCACAGTACTACACATAGAGCTAATATTCATAAATAAGTTTTTACTTTTCTTTTTTCATCATTCAAATCTTCCACAACTTGCTAGTTCAACCCTCCATGAGTCTTTTTCTTTTTATTAGGCCAATACAGAATGATGGTACTATCTTCTTATCATTCTTGTAATTTAAAATCTGTGCCACATATATTTAATTCTTACAGTCAGATTTCTCATGAACTATTTGTAACTCATATGCACCAAACTTATTAGTAGAAAGTGCATAATTCTAGGGGAAAGAAATACTTGGCCAAAATTTCTTAGGCTTATGATCACTGAGATGCTTTTTAACTTCAGTTTACTCATCAGTGAAATGAGAGTTGACATACTGCTCCATGAGGTTTTTTTGTGACAACATTAAATATAACAATAGTAAACCCCTCATGTAAATTGCATGACCTAGTGTAAATCTTCAATGTTTATTAGTTTCTTTCCCCTCCCAACCCCTTCCTTTCCTTTCTCAACCATGCAGTTTGCTCCTTAGAGATAATAATCAGGTCTTATTTGCCAAGGGACTATTCAACAAATTTAATTTTATCTTTGTGCACATCTCAAAGTTAACCACCTCTATCTAAAATAGTGTTGTTGTTGTTTTTAACTTCATTGTATATGGAAATCATCTGGCAATCTTGATAAAATGCAGAGCAAATTCAGCAGATCTGAAGAGGGACCAGAAATTCTGCATTTCTAGCAAGATCACAGGTAATATCAGTGATGCTGCTCACAAACTGCACTTTCAGTACCAAGCTTTAAACTGTTATAAATTTAGCTAGAAATCTTTTGTAGCTATAAAAGCCATCTAATAGAGTAAGTAGGAACAAAGCTAAAACAGAGTAGTGGTACTGAGGAGAGCAAAAGTGTGTTTTGCACAGTCATTTGATGTGATTTCAAACATTGTGTGATCTGTGTTGTTCCAAAGACTGCATTACTTCTTTTGTTTGTTTGTTTCTTTAACCCTGCTCTCACTTTTGTCTAACAGTAACTTAAAGTACCTGTTGAATTTCTAGATCCCTCTCCTGGGTTCATTAAAAAAAAAAAAAAAAAAAAATCTAGTTAACTAGAAACCTGTGCTAGCCGGGAATCCCTAGAAAACGCAGTTTGGTGACAGCCTGTGTATAAATATCTTACCTGCATATGCACCTCCAGAAATGAAGAATAAGGAAAAAGATGAATAAGACAAGGAAAGAGGGAGAAAGAGTAAAATGAAGTGTGTTTCCTAGCTGGCCACAAGTCTGTATAACTAGCATAGTTCAACTTAATTCATTCAATTTTGTAGGTATTTTCAAATAGGCTGTGTGCACTATTTGTCCTTTAACAGGCCATAGGCAATAGGTTTGCCTGCTTTGGTCTCTTAACCACTCCTGTTCCTCCCTCCAAAAGTATAAGATATAACAACATATATAATTTTATGATTGAATTTTCATCTCAGACAATATATAACAAATTGCTTACATGCATGAACTGTAATATTTTGATAAATTAATTCTTATGTGATTTATGGGGTGGCATGAAAGCAGCTTTCAACATATACCTTATAAAAAATTGAGAATATTTCATAAAACCATTAAAAAACACATACAATCAAAGGGTAAATAGAAGATCCACTTATTTTTGTTTCTAAAAGACTGTAGTCACAGCCACAACTACTTTTTCCTAGGATATAATAATTATACTGTATTCTTATGCTTTTGATTGCAGAGTTGAATTGATGAAATGCATAAAATTATTTAATTGGATAATATGGTGTTTGGTTAGATTATTATATTAATTTTGATAATGATAATTCTAATGTCTCTCATTAGTGATAAGTATTGGTTTTAAAATGATTCTAAAGGAACTTTATATAGCCACTTAATTTAGTGACTAAGCTGTGCTTGGCATGGAGCGCACAAACACAAATTGTTAGAAAATTGGAAGTTTTACTTTATTCTCATTTGTCAGTGGTGTAGATTGTGGTTATTTATTTCTTATGTATCAATATTGTTTAGGAAGAAACTCTTTTTTTAATTAAATTATTGCATACGTCTTAACACCTTTCCAGTTCTTCAAATATAAAGGGGTATGTAATCTTTTCTATCCAAAGGTTAGTCGAACTGTATGGAATCAAGGTGGCAAATTCATTTTCTACTTTTTAAAAAAATATTTTGAAGGATAAAGGTTTGTTGATAATAATAACATAAAATAAATACACAATACCCGGTGAATGAAAGAACTGGTCCACAAATGAACTGACTTCATAGAATGAGTTAGGAAGTCCCTCCTCCTTAATTTTTCAGAATAGTTTCAGTAAAAGTAGTTCTTTTATTTCTTTACATCTGATAAAATTTGGCTAAGAATCTGTCTGGTCCTGGGATTTTTCTGGTTGGTAGACTTTTTATTAGTGATTCACTTTGGAGCTCATTATTGGTCTTTTCATGGATTCAATTTTTTCCTGGTTCAATCTTGGGAGATTGTATTTTTCCAGGAATTGATCCATTTCTTCCAGGTTTTATAATTTGTGTGCATAGAGGTGTTTGTAGCAGTTTCTGAGGGTTTTTGTTGTTGTTGTTGTTTTGGTATTTCTGTGTGGCTCATGGTAATGTCCATTTTGTCATTTCTGATTGTGTTTATTCAGATCTTCTCTATTTTTTAATTTATTATTCTAGCTAGCTAGCATTCTATGAATCTTATTTTTTTTTTCAAAGAACCAACCACACAATCCATTGATCTTTTGTATGGTTTTTTACATCTCAGTTTCCTCCAGTTCAACTCTAATTTTGGTGATTTCTTATCTTCTACTACCTTTGGGGTTGGTTTGCTGTTGTTTCTCTAGTTCCCCTTGATGTGGTATTAAACTGTTAATTTGCAATCTTTTTAACTTTATGATTCAGGTGTTTAGTGCTATAAACTTCCCTTTTGACACAGCTATAGCTGTGTCCCACATATTCTGGTAAGTTGTATCTTTGTTCTCGTTAGTTTCAAAGATTTTCTTGATTTCTGCCTTAATTTCATTGTTTATCCAAAAGTCATTCAGGAGCAGGTTGCTTAATTTCCATGTAATGTATGGTTTTGAATAATGTTCTTATTATTGATTTCTACCTTTAAGGTGCTGTGGTCTGAGAGTGCGTTTAGTATGATTTTGTCTTCTATGAATTTGCTGAGGATTGTTTTGTGGTTCATTGTGTGGTCAGTTTTAGATTATGTGTCATGTGCTGATGAGAAGAATGTATGTTCTGTAATTTTAGGGTAGAAAGTTCTGTAGATGTCTTTTAGGACCATTTGGTGAAACGTTGAGTTTAGGTCTCAAATATTTTAGTTCATTTTCCGCTATGATGATCTGTCCAGTATTGTCAGTATGGTGTTGAAGTGTCCCACCATTATTGTGTCATTATCTACGTCTCTTTGCAGGTCTCTTAGAACTTGCTTTATGAATATGGGTGCTCCTGTATTGAGTGCATATGTATTTTGAATAGCTAGGTTTTCTTATTGAATTGGAACCTTTACCATTATATAATGCTCTTCTTTGTCTTTTTTTATCTTTGTTCATTTAAAGTCTGTTTTGAGTCTGTTTTGTCTGAAACTAGGATAGCAACCCCTGTATTTTTCTGTTATTCATTTGCTTGGTAGATTTTTCTCCATCTCTTTACTTTGAGCTTAAAGTTGTCATTACGTGTAAGATGGGTCTTTTTTATGCAGCGTACAGTTGGGTCTTCCTTCTTTATCTAACTTGCCATACTGTGCCTTTAAATTGGAGCATTTATCCTGTTTACATTCAAAGTTAATATTGATTTGTGTGGATTTGATCTTGTCAACAGTTTGTTAGCTGGTCATTATGCAGGTTTGATTTTGTGGTTTCTTTATACTGTCAATGCTTATGTACCTAAGTCTGTTTTTGTGGTGGCCAGTAATGGTCTTTCCTTTTCATATTTAGCAGTCCCTTAAGGACCTCTTGTGTGGTGTTAACAAATTCCCTTAACATTTGCTTATTTGAAAAGGATATTATTTCTCCTTCACTTATGAAGCTTGGTTTGGCTGGATATGATATTCTTGGTTGGAATTTCTTTGCTTTAAGAATGTTGAATATAGGTCCTCAATTTCTTCTGTTTATAAAGTTTCTCCTGAAAGATCCACTATTAGCCTGTTGAGGTTCCCTTTGTATGTGACCTGCCTCTTCTCTCTAGCTGCCTTTTTCTTTCACTTAAACTTTTACTTTCATTTCAACCTAGAAGAATCTGATAACTGTGTGTCTTGGGGATGGTTATCTTGTATAGTATCTTGCAGGGGGTCCCTGCATTTCTTAAATTTGAATGTTTGCCTCTATAGTGAGGTTGGGGAAATTTTCATGGATGATATCCTCAAATATGTTTTCCAACTTGCTTGCTTTCTCTCTTCTTTCAGGGATGTCAGTAAATCACAGATTTGATCTCTTTATGTAATCTTATATTTCTCAGAGTTTTTTTTTTTTTCATTCTTCTTTACTGTTTTTTCTTTATTGTTGTCTGAGTTATTTTGGAGAACTGATCTTCAAACTTTGAAATTCTTTCCTCAGCTTGGTTGATTCTACTGGTAATACTTCTGATTGTATTATGAAATTTTTGAAGTGAGTTTCTCACCTCTATCGGATCAGTTTGGTAATTTCTGAAAGTGGCCCTTTTGTTTCTTATCTCCTATATCATTTTATTGTATCCCTTAGATTCCTCGGATTGGATTTTGAATTTCTCCTGATGGTTGATGATCTTCATTCTTATTCATAGTCTGAATTCTATTTCTGACATTTCAGCCATTTTAGCCTGGTTTAGAACCATTGCTGGAGAACTAATATGATCTTCCAGAGGTCAGAAGACAC
The DNA here is from genome assembly GCF_003255815.1 of Theropithecus gelada. Classification (NCBI taxonomy): domain Eukaryota; kingdom Metazoa; phylum Chordata; class Mammalia; order Primates; family Cercopithecidae; genus Theropithecus; species Theropithecus gelada. The sequence goes on from NC_037668.1 coordinate 100,284,254, forward strand.
TCTGGCTTTTTGAGTTGCCAGAGTCCTTGTGCAGGTTCTTTCTCTTCTGTATGGGCTGATGTTCCTTCAGCCTTTCAAATTGCTGTTTTTGAATAGGTGTTTTTTGTTTGTTTGTTTGTTTGTTTCTGCTTTTATCTTCTCAGATGCCCTTGTGGGTTTGATTGTGGTTTAAGGTAGGCTCAGTCGACTGGCTTCAATTCTATTCTGCTTCTGGGTCTTGAAGGAGTCCCTCTTTGGTCGGGTGTTCTGGTGCATGGGGCTCCTTCATGCAGGGGCCACAGTTGGCAGCCAGGCTGTATTCTTACTGGGTCAACCCGAATCTGCTCTCCCAGTGCTCCCCAGGAGAAAACAGAGTTGTGCCTGCTCACAGAGTTCCAGCAGAAGTGAGACTACTGGGTTTGAAACTCTGGCAGGTGTGGACCATCTGGTTACAGGTGGCAAGGATAGGTAGAGTTGCCCACCCTGCCATCTATGTGTTTCCAGGGCCACAGGAGGCTATACCTGTGATGGTTAATATTGACTGTCAACTTGATTGGATATTGTTCCTGGGTATGTCTGTGAAAGTTTTGCCAAAGGAAATGAACATTTGAGTCAGTAGACAGGGAAAAGCAGACCCACCCTCATTCTGGATAGGCACCATCTACTCAGCTGCCAGCGTGGCTAGGATAAAAGCAGGCAGAAGAATGTGGAAAGACTAGACTATCTGAGTCTTTCAGCCTCCACATTTCTCCCATGCTGGATGCTTTCTGACCTTAAACATCAGACTCCAAGTACTTCAGCTTTTGGACTATCTGCTTTTCTACTTTCGAGGTTTTGGGACTTGGACTGGCTTCCTGGCTCTTCAGCTTGCAGATGACCTGTTGTGGGACTTCACCTTGTGATTGTGTGAATCAATTCTCCTAATAAACTCCCCTTCATATATTCATCTCTCCTGGTAGTTCTGTCCCTTTAGAGAACCCTGACTAACACAGCACCCTTTGCAAATTCAGGCAAAATTGGCTCACTTGGCTGGAAGCTACCAGTGGTAGGGGTAGGTTGAGTTGTCTGCTCTGCCATCTGGATGCTTCCCAGAATGACAAGAAGCTCAATGGTTACTAGTGTTGGGGGTGGGTGGGGTCACCCACACTGCTGTTTGGGTGCTTTCCTTTCCCAGACAACAGGAGGCTGTGGCCACTGGCTGAGTTCACAGAGAAGTTGTCCTGCTGGACCACAAGCCAGCACTGAGCCTTGTCCAGGGAGGGGACAATCTTACTGCCCCTAGGCACGGCAACTGCAGACTCTGTTGGGGGTATGGTGCTGGTGTTGGTCTGTTCCAGGGGCCAAGGCTTGTAGAAGTCACCTTGGACTTGAGGGTGTTTGCCTCTGCCAAATGTTTGCCTCATTCTAGAAGTGGGGTTGGATATATGAGAGGGCCAGGGTACTCTCCCATTTCTAGTCTTGCACAGTTACCTGTTTAGAGTATGAATCACCCAGGGGGCTCTTAGTTACTTACCCTTTCCCATGTTGGAGATATTCTCCTGGAGCTGCACTGATCACAGTCAGGCTGGTGCCCAGCTTCACTCCTGTGTGCTCTCTGTGTCCCCCTCCTGCTTTGATGGATCCTGACCTTCTTTCTCAGATGATTGGCGTTCAGGGTCAGTGTTCACTGGCCTTTTTGTTTCCTCCCCCTGAGAGCAGCACACATGGGCTTTCTTCTAGTCTGTTGTCTTGACCCAACCCCCGCATTCAGTGATATTGAAGTGGAAGGGACAGGCCTTTTGGAGTCCTCAACAACTATTCTGACTATCTCTTTCACTTTGCTTTTGAGCATTCTGTGAGAAAAGGCTCTCTTTCTTTTACTTCCCAGATATTCTCTTACCTAGTTTTACAAAGATGAAAATTAAACCTTACAATTATACATTTATAGATAGAATCTTTGTCTCCATTGTAAACTATTTTTACCATTTTTTACATCAGTCTGAGTTGGGAACATGAATTGTCCCTTGGAATAAAAGTGAGAGAGCTGAAGAGAAAGAATGTATACAAAAAACACATTAATACTTTGAGATATAATCCTGTCACAGGGTTATGTTTTCCTTCCAACAAAAGAGCAATCCATGGCAATCTCCTTAAACCTATCTTTTTCCACTCCTTTAGTTTTAAAAGGTCAGAATGCAGCTGGGCACGGTGGCTCATGTCTGTAATCCCAGCACTTTGGGAGGCCGAAATGGGTGGATCACCTGAGGTCAGGAGTCTGAGACCAGCCTGGCCAACATGGTGAAACCCCGTCTCTACTAAAAAATGGAAAAAATTAGCCAGGTTCAGTGGTGTGCCTGTAGTCCCAGCTACTGGGGAGGCTGAGGCAGTATAATCGCTTGAACCCAGCAGATGGAGGTTGTGGTGAGCTGAGATCACGCCACTTCACTCTGGCATAGGTGGAATCTAAAATGTTTACTACCAATTTGGACCTTTTCTCTGAATTTCAGATCCATATTAAAACATCTTCTATATCTCCATTTGAATATGCAAAGGAAATATCTTATATGAACTGAATTCCTGATTCTTCATATCTGCCAACCACCATGACAACCAAATTTGCTCAGATTTGTTTCTTTTGCATAATTATAAATTTTAATAAACAAAAACTCTGTTTTTTCCAATTGTCATGCCAAATCTCTAGTCTCAAGGCCATTTTTGGCCTGTACTTTTATTTATCCATCACGTACACACATTCTAATTGATTTGTTTATAGATAAGGTAATAGAATAAAAATCTATTTTTAAATTATTATGACTTAGTAAAAACTCTGGTTTGCTAACTTATATCTGAGTTATTTAGTGTATGTATGTTTGAACATGTGTTTGTATAAAAGTGTCCATTGATGAAAACATTTTTCAAACTTTGTTGTTTAGAATTTTTCTGAAGTTGCTAACTTAAGTGAAAAGAAATATACTATTCCTTTCACTTCTAGGCCAAATTTGGTGAATGAGAATGTACTGACATAGATTTATATTGAACTCTAAATATATACACATTTCTACTACAGGAAAAGCAAAAGTGTTAAAATTATAATTTATTGTTTAAGTACTGGAGATTTTTATTAATAAAAATGAACATTTGCTCTTGTTTATTAGTATTTTCTCAAGAAGCCAAGTTATAAGATGACATCAAGGTGTCTTTGGTTCAACGCGGGTTTTAAAAGTGAGTAAAGCTGTATTTAATGTAAAAAGGGAAAATAAAATACATAAAATAATGGGCTGTAAGATAAGGAAAAACTGCAACCAAATTTTCCACATCTACTGCCAATGGAGAGAGAAGTCAATGTTGCTTTATATTAATCATATTCTTCAATAGTAGCACATCATGGGTGAGACCACTATTCCTGGTTAGTAGATCTGGCCTCATTTTCAGATGATCCCATGAGGCTGCCAGAGTGCTTACAAACATGATTTTGACCCTCTAAAATAATCTCATATTGTCCTTCTCTCTCTTTTTCTTTCTTTACTTTGCCATTTTTGAAGCCCTGGCTACTATTCTCTATTTCCCATTCCATTTTCTTTTAACTCTATGCCAAAGAAGGCTTTGATGGGCAGATGAATTATCTTCTGCTATAGGCATTGAGAAAATGATAGGCTATTTGCTTGCTGCTTCTCTTTCTGATATCATTGGTGGGTCTTTACTTAATTGGTCCTCTCTTCCATCTGTGTTAAGGTGTAAAATTGAGGTATAGGCTCATTAATTTGGTGTTATGGAACACACAGAGTCCAGACTACCTTGCAAGAATTCTACATTTGGGGACAAAATCCAAACAAAGATAAGTGATATTTGGTCAACAGTTACAAATGTCATGCAGAAAGTGATGTTTGACTAAGAGTAAGATGTGACCAGGAGTTCGATACCAGCCTGGCCAAGCTGGTGAAACCCCGTCTCTACCAAAACTACAAAAATTAGCTGGACGTGGTAGTGGGTGCCTGTAATCCCAGCTACTTGGGAGGCTAAGGCAGGAGAATCACTTGAACCTGGCAGGCGGAGGTTGCAGTGAGCCTGGATTGCGCCATTGCACTCCAGCCTAGGCGACAGAGCAAGACTCCATCTCAAAAAGAGAGAAGAGAAGAGAAGAGAAGAGAAGAGAAGAGAAGAGAAGAGAAGAGAAGAGAAGAGAAGAGAAGAGAAGAGAAGAGGAGAGGGTATGTTTTCTGTCATCTAAATAATAGAGCAGATATTTTATTGCTATTAACCTATTTGTATATTGAATATACACAATAATAGAGACATCAGTAGCAGATTTGTCAAAAGTGTATCTATACTGTTTTCTAACTTTAGAGATAGATGATATTATAGAAATAGTAAGATTGTGAAACATTTATCTTATTGGAATAAAAATGCATTGAGTATTTGGAGAGTTTCAGGTTATATGGAAAGAAATTTAATGGAAAAAATGGTCATGAAAAATTAATTATTAAGTCTTCAAAGAGATTTTAATTTAAATATGTTTCAACTAAACTACTGTTGAATATAAGCAGTTAACTTTAGTACTTAGAGTTGGTAAAAATTTAGAAAAGGGTAATTCAAAAATGCAGTTCAGTATTTGATTCATAAAACACTTTAGCTAATGTTTGTTCATCAGCTACTTGGTGTTCAGTGAACAGCTGTACAGAACTTATTAAAATTCAGAAGCCAAGACTACTCCCATTATGCATGATCTTATGAACGGAAACAATATGTGATAATCTAAATGAGCCAGTTAATGTGAAGCAGCAAAAACCCACTTAGAAGGAGTGTTTTAATTAAATGCCACTTAATTATTATAATCAGATTCCAAACAATTTTATAGAATAAATCAATGTGAATTCAGTTATTTTTGGACAATATACGCAACAATCAAATAAGGTAGTAAAAGTAAAATAAAGATTTCCTTAGAAATGTACACATGACCAACATTTCAAAATGGTCATTCCATAATGTTCCATATTCCATTTGTTTTAATTTAAAGTTATTTACATATATAAGAAAAAAATCAAGTACAATATTTGAATGTATTGCAATGTATAAAATATAGTTTTGTATTTCTTGGTAGTGTTATTTTGCAAAGTTTTCCTTCCTTAAAAACTTTTTAATGTAAGTCCAAAAAGTACTTTTATGACTGACATAGTTTTTTTTTAATGACCTTAAAAATGTTTACAAATAAATCACAAAGCAATTGGGAATTATTAGACATAACTAAATATCAATAGGCTTAAAGTTCAGAAAACTGTATCTGGGAAGATTCAAATTTTGGCAAATATATGCCAACAACTTCAACAGGCTGATTTTTTTTTTTTTTCCCCTAACTTTCATGTTTCTGACATTCATGAGATGGATTGTTAACTGCTGATATCAATCCCTAAGCATGGGCTAAAAATGATATAAAATCAGAGCAAGAGTGAGTATAGCTCAAAAAGGACTTAAAAAGGAGAAAAGAATAAAAGTTGGAATGCAGAATATAAACTAAGTTTAGAAAAAATATGAGAAATAGAAAGCAGTCTTCCATCTAAATATTTTACCTTAGTTAGCTTAGAATGTATTGCTATAAATAAAACTGGGACAAAAATTTGATTAAAAACACATGTCTAAACCCTAGCAACTGGCTTAATTCAAATAAAGAAGGAGTACTCTTATTTTGTAAAAATGACTTTAAAATTTACATTTTCTTTCCGTTTTCTTCTACATTTAGAATCCCCTTTATATAACTCTATGTATCCTTTGCCTTTCTGTTGCTGTAGCCATTATTCATCCAAATGGATTGGTGGAGGGGTAGCTTCCCAAATATATAATTTTACTGGCCATATTGCAGGTACTCTGCTGGAACTGAAAATCATTTCTTAATAAATCTTTAGTGGAAGATGGGGATATTCTAAAACAAAAGCTTTTATGATCTATGCTAACTCACCCTCTCCTTTTCTCTCTCACCTCCTTCCTTCCTTCCCTTCTTTATTAAGTCCTCACATTTCCTTTTCCTACATACATTCTGCCTCTTTCTTCTACTTTTAAGGACTTCTATGATAACATTAGCCCATTTGAATGATCAAGGGTAATTTCTCTATTGGTCATCTTGATTTCCCTTTATCATATAACAAGGTTTTCACAGATAATGGATATCTTGGGAAAGGGCATTCTGCCCACCTTAATGAATACATTATTCTTATTTTCTATATACTTCCACCAATCCTTATATGATATAGAGTAGAAAGTAATTTTATAAAACCAAGAAGATGGAATGTTTTTCTTTTTTTCTTTTCTTTTTTTCTTTTTTTTTTTTTGAGATGGAGTCTCACTCTGTCACCCAGGCTGGAGTACAGTGGCGCGATATTGGCTCACTGCAAGCTTCGCCTCCCGGGTTCAGGCCATTCTCCTGCCTCAGCCTCCCGAGTAGCTGGGACTACAGGCACGCGCCACTACGCCTGGCTAATTTTTTTGTATTTTTTTAGTAGAGACGGGATTTCATCATGTTAGCCAGGATGATCTCGATCTGCTGACCTCGTGATCTGCCCGCCTGGGCCTCCCAAAGTGCTGGCATTACAGGCGTGAGCCACTGCGCCCGGCTGTTTTTCTTTGTTTTTTTAAAAAATGTATTTATGAATTACTTAAAATATATTAAAGACAGATGCCATTTTCTGGGTTTATAAAATAAAATTATTTGTGAGATATAACCATTAATGTGAGCATATGACTAGAAGAGGTAAATCACCACTGAAAATTATTAGACAACAAGCCTGATAGAAGTCAACTACTGAATCAGAACTTGTACTCTATGCCAAGTTAACTGGTTTTCTTTGACAGCAGATGCAGTATATTATTTGTTTGGCAGTACTTCAGTCATAGTAGATCCTTAAATAATATGACCTAAATCATAGTAGGTGCTTAAATATATTTACTTAATAAATAACTTCTCTTTATTTAAGTTTTATATTAGAAATAAATTTCTACAAAAATTATTATAACTTCTTGTTATAATAACTATCACATTATTGTTCTCCTCAGGTGTCCATTAGGATGTTTGAGGGAAAGATACTGTATTTTATTCCCTTTTGTATTCTCAACACTTAGAACAAACATAGGTAGGTATTTTGTAGGCCTTCAATACATTTAAATTGGATTAACATTAAAATGATAATCAGATTTTTATCTCATGATTATTGCTGCACTCTTTTAGAGAGTTTTTTTGTTGTCACATTTAGTAAGAATAGGTCAAAATAGTTTAAATATTATTTGATAGATGTGAAATGTTTTAAGAGTACACTTTCAAATAGGTAGGGGCCAGTGAAATGTTTTAAGAATACACTTTTAAATAAGTAGGGGCCATTTTGAATCAAGGATATCTTGGCATTAGGAAAGCAAAAACCATGGCTCTTACCTTCACAATGACTGCAGAAATGCAGTTAACGTATATAGGAGATAAGTAAATGCTAATTAGCTTTGTCCATCAGTCAGCTGTTTCTATGAATGCAAACACATTAGAATATCTTGACAATGTATCTTCTTGAAAGCATAAATTGGTTTAAAATATAATCAAACAAACAGTTTAATTTTACAAAATATATCTATACATTAATACAAAATATTTTAAAATGGTGACACTTATCTCATGGAGAAAGTCCTGAGTGCATCAAAAGTTAAATTACTTCCTGAGCTCTGCTTGGTAGGCCAAGCTGAATTATTGGAAAGCTCCTAATTGTTATTCTGCGAAGAACCATGCATCTCTCTTCCTTTTGCATTTGTTATAAGCAGATAATGAACTAAAATTACAAAAAGTTATGCCTAATCTCTCATCCAATGATTTTTTAATCCAAATTTTGCTTCTTCTTTGATTATGTTTCCTGAGACTGAGTGATGAGTATATAACTTTCAACATTGGGACCCCTGTGCTCATTTGTGAGCACAAGATTTCATCTTATTTTCTCTTTTACAAATAAAAAGTGCTTTTTGTATTGTATAAGTAATATTAACACTCAAAGATATTTCAAATCCTAAAATGAAATAAAAAGAAGATAGCAAAAATGATTACTAAATTATATTATCTAAATACTTTTAAATATTTTCCTGTATGTATATAGCATTTATGAAATAAACATATTATTATTATTATTATTATTATTATTATTATTATTTATTGTTATCATTTTTTGAGATGGAGTCTCGCTCTGTCCCCCAGGCTGGAGTGCAGTGGCGTGATCTCGGCTCACTGCAACCTCGACTTCCCAGGTTCAAGCAATTCTGCCTCAGCCTCCCGAGTAGCTGGGACTACGGGTGCATGCCACCACGCCCGGCTAATTTTTTGTATTTTTAGTAGAGACGGGGTTTTACAGTGTTAGACAGGATGGCCTCAATCTCCTGTCCTAGTGATCCGCCCATCTCAACCTCCCAAAGTGCTAGGATTACAGGCGGTGAGCCACCGTGCCTGGCCATATTATTATTATTATTATTATTTTGAGACAGAATCTTGCCCTTGTCACCCAGGCTGGAGTGCAGTGGCGTGATCTTGGCTCACTGTAACCTCCGCCTCCCCAGTTCAAGCAAGTCTCCTACCTCAGCCTCCGAAGTAGCTGGGGTTACAGGTGCCCACCACACCCTGCTAATTTTTGTAGTTTTAGTAGAGATAGGGGTTTCACCATGTTGGCAAGGCTGGTCTCAAACTCTTGACCTCAGGTGATCCGCCTCCCTTGGCCTCCCAAAGTGCTGGGATTACAGGCATAAGACATATCACCCTGTCCTGAATCATATTTTGCAAGACATTTGGTACCCTGTCAACTTACCAAAAAATGTGTGGATATTTTCCCCTTATAATAATTGTAGATATATGTCACATATTTCATTGTATGGCTATGACATCACTATTTTAATCATCCCCAACCACTAGACATGTATTTAGATTGTTTCCAAAATTTTTAATTATGGAGACTCCTGACAAACCACACATCTGCCAGGATTGTCCAGTTGCCAGTTAGCATTAATGCCTAGAAATATAATTAATTGACTAGCAGGTAGGATCTTGTAAAATCTGGTTGTGTATCAGGCTTATAACAGTTTATTTCATTACACTTGCCAAAAAAAACTACCTTTGTTTTGCTGAGCTTTTCTATTATTTTTTTTCTCATTTATGAATTTCAGTTTTGAAATTTATTATTTACCTTACCCTAGATTCTTTTGTTCTGTTTCTAATTCACCTCCACCTTCCCTCCCAGGCATATTAGTCCATTCTCATGCTGCTAATAAAGACATACCTGAGACTGGATAAGAGGTTTAATTGACGCACGGTTCCACATGGCTAGGGAGGCCTCAGGAAACTTACAATCATGGTAGAAGGGAAAGCAAACACTCCCTTCTTCGCATGATGGTAGGAAGGAGAAGAACAAATGGGTAGGTGGGGAAGCTCCTTATAAAACCATCAGATCTCATGAGAAGTCATTCACTATCATGAGAACTGCATGAAGGTGACCACCCCCATGATTTGCCTCCCACCAGGCCCCTCCCATGACACATGGGGATTATAGTAACTATAATTCAAGGTGCAATTTGGGTGGGGACACAGCCATACCATGTCATTCCACCCCTGCCCCTCCCAAATCCCATGTCCTCAGAAACACAATCATACCCTTCCAGCAGCTTCCCCAAAATCTTAACTCATCCCAACATTAATCAAAAGTCCAAGTCCAAAGTCTCATCTGAGACAGTCAAGTTCCTTCTGCCTATGAGCCTGTAAAATAAAAAGCAAGTTAGTTATTTCCTGGATACAATGGGGGTACAGGCATTGGGTAAATACTCCCATTCGAAATGGGAGAAAGTGACCAAAACAAAGGGACTACAGGCCGCATGCAAGTTCAAAATCAAATAAGGCAGTCATTAAACCTTAAAGTTCCAAATGACCTCCTTTGACTCCATGTCTCACATCCAGGGCACGATAATGGATGGGCTCCCACAGCATTGGGCAGCTCCACCCTTTGGCTTTGCAGGGTATAGCCCCACCCCCACCCCAAGGCTGCTTTCATGGGCTGGTGTTGAGTATCTGTGGCTTTTCCAGATGCACAGTGCAACGTGTGGGTGGGTCTGTCATTCTCAGGTCTAGAGGACAGTGGCCATCTTCTCACAGCTCCACTAGGCAGTACCCCACTGGAGACTGTATTGGGGCTCCAACCCCACATTTCCCTTCTGCACTGCCCTCGCAGAGGTTCCCCAGGAGGGCCCCATCCCTGCAGCAAACTTCTGAGTGGATATCCATACATCCTCTGAAATCTAGCTGGACATTCTCAAATCTCAACTTTTGACTTTTATGCAACTACAGGTCCAACACCACATGTAAGGCTTGGGGCTTGCACCCTCTGAAGCAACAGCCTGAGCTGTACATTGGCCCCTTTTAGCCATGGCTAGCGCTTAAGCAGCTGGGAGGCAGGGCACTATGTCCTGATGGTGCATAGAGCAGGAAGACTCTGGGCCTGGCCCAGGAAACCATTGTTCCCTCCTAGGCCTCCAGGCCTTTGATGGCAGGGTCTGCCATGAAGGTCTCTGACATGCTCTGGAGATATTTTCCCCATTTTCTTGATGATTAACATTTGACTCGTCATTACTTGTGCAAATTTCTGAAGTCAGCTTGGATTTCTCCCCAGAAAATGGGGTTTACTTTTCTATCACTTCGTCAGGCTTTAACTTTTTTGCTCTGGTTCCTCTTGAGTACTGTGCTACTTAGAAATGTCTTCTGCCAGATACCCTAAATTATCTCTCTAAAGTTGAAAGTTCCACAGATCTCTAGGGCAGGGACAAAATGCTGCCAGTCTCTTTGCTAAAAACGTAGCAAGACTGACATTCATTCCAGTTCCCAATAAGTTCCTCATCTCCATCTGAGAACACTTCAGCCTGGACTTCATTGTCTATATCGCTATCACCATTTTGGTCAAACCCATTCAACAAGTCTCTAGGAAGTTCCAAACTTTCCCACATTTTTCTGTCTTCTTCTGAACCCTCCAAACTGTTCCAGCCTCTGCTTGTTATCCAGTTCCAAAGTTGCTTCCACATTTCCTGGATCTTTACAGCAATGCCCCACTCTCTGCAGTAGCATTTTACAGTATTAGGCCATTCTCATGCTGCTAAGAAAGACATACCAGAGATTGGATAATATATAAGGAAAAATGGTTTAATTGATTCACAGTTCAGCATGGCTCGGGAGGCCTCAGGAAACTTACAATCATGGCAGAAGGGGAAGCAAACATGTCCTTCCTCTCATAATGGCGGGAAAGAGAAGTGCAGAGCAAAGGGAAGTGGGAAAGCCCCTTATTAAACCATCAGATATAGTGAGAACTCACTATTATGAGGACAGCATAGAAGTAACTGCCCCATGATTCAGTTTCCTCCCACCAGGTTACTCCCCTGATATGTGGGGATTATGGTAGCTACAATTCAAGATGAGATTTGAGTGGGACACAGCCAAACCATATCACATAGTTCTCAAAATTAATATTTACTGTAGTATAATATTTATGAATGTGGACTCCAGAGCAGGACAACCTGAATTTGAATGCTGGTTTTGCCATTTGGTAACTCTGTAATAGTGGATATGTTTTTAAACTTCTATTTGCTTCAATTTCTTTATCTGTACAATGGGAATAATAATACTATTTACCTCAGATTTGTGATAAGAGTTAATAATATTTATAAGTTCTTAGATCAATATCTAACACAGTAAATATGTGGTACATGTTAGCTATTGATAGAGTTTGACTGTGTCCCCACCCAAATCTCAATTTGAATTGTATCTCCCAGAATTCCCATATGTTGTGGGAGGGACCCAGGGGGAAGTAATTGAATCATGGGGGCCGCTTTTCCTGTGCTATTCTTGTGATAGTGAATAAGTCTAACAAGATCTGATGGGTTTATCAGGGGTTTCCACTTTTGCTTCTTCCTCATTTTCTCTTGCTGCCATCCTGTAAGAAATGCCTTTCACCCCCTGCCATGATTCTGAGGCCTCCCAAGCCATGTGGACCTTTAAGTTCAATTAAAACTTCTTTTTCTTCCCAGTCTTGAGTAAGTCTTTATCAGCAACATGATAAACAGACTAATACAGCTATTATCTTTGTATTTTATCTGAATAAAGAAAACATTTAAAGTTTGTGTTCTATTTTGAGTACTACTCTAAATCTTACAGCTTTTTCTTCAAACTGTATATTTTTAGTAACTTTCTAATTGTTATAATTTTATTTTCTTCTCATTAAACAAGGTTTAATAGGAGAATGATTTTTTGAAGTTGAACTTTTTGGGTCGCATTTTAATAATTTGTTGCAGCTTTATGTGTTATCAAAGAGTATAGACTATGAGTTCTGTATTTTTAAAATATTGCTTATTAAGTCAAGTGGATTATTTGTCTATTTGTTTAGGGATGGGATCTCGCTTTGTTGCTGAGGCAGAACTCAAACTCCTGGGCTCAAGTGATCCTCCCACCCCACCCTCCCAAGTAGCTGGGACTATAGGCATGGGCTGTCACACCTGACAAATGTTTTATTGCTTATGGATATAAACATTTATTATTCCATGGACATAAGTTATTTTGTGGATGCAAACATTATTCCATTTATGAAAATACTTACATTTCTTCATAGTGATTAGAACATTCAAATCCCCTATAGCTGTTATATTTTGGTAAACAAGATTTATAAAATTTAGAAAGAGACACAGTGAATTCTTCCAATTATAATTACTTTTGAGAAATAAATTTACTTTAGGCAAAGCAATCCTAAGCAAGAAGAATAAAGCCAGAAGCATCATACCATGAACTTCAAACAATGCTACAAAGCCACAGTAACCCAGACAGCATAGTACGGGCACAAAAACAGACACATAGGGGCCAGGTGCTGTGGCTCACACGTGTAATCCCAGCACTGTGGGAGGCCAAGGCGGGCAGATCATGAGGTCAAGAGATCGAGACCATCCAGGCCAACATGGTGAAATCCTGTCTCTACTAACTGGACATGGTGGTGCGCACCTGTAGTCCCAGCTACTTGGGAGGCTAAGGCAGGAGAATCACATGAACCTGGGAGGTGGAGGGTTCTGTGAGCTGAGATCACACCACTGCACTCCAGCCTGGTGACAGGGTAAGACTCCACCTTAAAAAATAAACAAAGCAAAACAGCAAAACAGACACATAGACTAATGGAACAAAATAGAGAACTCAGAAATAAAACTGCACACCTACAACCATCTCATCTTTGACAAAGCCATTGAAAACAAGCAATAGGAAATGGACTACCTATTCAATAAATAGTGCTGGAATAACTGGCTAGTCATATGCAGAAAATTGAAACTGGAATCCTACCTTTCACCAAATATCAAAATTAACTCTAAATATATGAAACATTTTAAATATAAGACTGTAAACTATGAAAATTCTGAAACACAACTTAAGAAATTAGGAAATACACCTTTTGACATCAGCTTGGCAAAGAATTTTTGGCTAAGTCCCTAAAAGCAGTTGCAACAAAAGCAAAAATAAGTAAGTGGGACCTAATTAAACTCTAAAGCTTCTATATAGCAAAAGAAAATACTAACAAAGCAAATGGAATGGAAGAATGTATTCAGAAACCATACATCCAACAAAGGCCTAATGTCCAGAATGAATGGGGACTTAAACAAATCAGCAAGCAAAAAGCAACTCCATTAAAAATGGGCATAGGACATGAACAGATATTTCTTAAAAGAAAACATACAAGCAGCCAACAAACATATGAAAAAGTGCTAATCATCACAAATCACCAGAGAAATGCAAATCAAAATCACAATGCAATACCATCTCACACTAGTCAGAATGGCGATTATTTTATTATAATTATTTTATTTTATCTTTTTTAAGTTCCAGGGTACATGTGCAGGATGTGCAGGTTTGTTACATAGCTAAACATGTGCCATGGTGGTTTGCTGCATCTATCAACCCATCACCTAGGTATTAAGCCCAGCATGCATTAGCTCTTTTCCCTAATGCTCTTCCTACCCCACCCCACGACATGCCCTGGTAAGTGTTGTTCCCCTTCCTGTGTCCATGTGTTCTCATTGTTCAGCTCCCACTTATAAGTGAGAATATGCAGTTTTTGGATTTCTGTCCCTATGTTAGTTTTCTGAGAATAATGGCTTCCAGCTTCATCCATGTCCCTGCAAAGGACATGATCTCATTCCTTTTTATGGATGCATAGTATTCCGTGGTGTATATATGCCACATTTTCTTTATGCAGTCTGTCATTGATAGGCATTTGGGTTGATTCCATGTCTTTGCTGTTGTGAATAGTGCTGCAGTGAACATACGCATGCATGTATTGTTATAATAGAATGATTTATATTTATATTCATTTGGGTATATACCCAATAATAGCATTGCTGGGTCAAATGGTATTTCTGGTTCTAAATCTTTGAGGAATTGCCACACTGTCTTCCACAATGGTTGAACTAACTTACATTCCCACCAACAGCATAAAAGCGTTCCAATTTCTCTGGAACCTTGCCAACACTTGTTGTTTCTTGATTTTTTAATAATCACCATTCTGACTGGCATGAGATGGAATCTTATTATGCTTTTGATTTGCATTTTTCAAATGACCGTTGATGTTGAGCTATTTTTTGTATGTTTGTTGGCTCCATGTATGTCTTTTTTTTTTTTTTTTTTTGAGAAGCATCTGTTCATATCCATTGCCCACATTTTAATGGGGATGTTTCTTGTAAATTTGCTTAAGTTTCTTGTAGATTCTGGATATTAGCTTTTTATCAGATAGATAGATTGCAAAAATTCTCTCTTATTCTCTAGGTTGTCTGTTTGCTCTGATTACAGTTTTATTTGCTGTGCAGAAGCTCTTTAGTTTAATTAGATCCCTTTTGTCAATTTTTGATTTTGTTGCAATTGCTTTTGACAATTTCGTCATAAATTCTTTGCCCATGCCTATGTCCTGAATGGTATTGCCTATATTTTCTTATAGGGTTTTTATAGTTTTGGGTTTTACATTTAATTCTTTAATCCATTTGAATTAAGCTTTGCATAAGGTGTAAGGAAGGAATCCATTTTCAATTTTCTGCATATGGTTAACCAGTTCTCCCAGCACCATTTATTAAATTTATTTTAAAATCAGGGATCCTTTCTCCATTGCTTGTTTTTGTTGGCTTTATCAAATATCAGATGGTTGTAGATGTGCAGTTTTATTTCTGAGTTCTCTATTTTGTTCTATTGGTCTATGTGCCTGTTTTTGTACCAGTACCATGCTGTTTTGGTTACTGTGGCCTTGTAGTATAGTTTGAAGTTGGGTAATGTGAAGCCAACAGCTTTTCTTTTTGCTTAGGATTGACTGGCTATGAGAGCTATTTTTTGGTTCATAGGAATTTTAAATTATTTTTTTCTAATTCTGTGAAGAATGTCAATAGTAGTTTATTGAGAATAGCATTGAATATATAAATTGTTTTGGGCAGTACAGCCATATTCATGATACTAATTCTTCCTATCCATGAGCATGGAATGTTTTTCTGATTTATTTGAGTACTAGTTTGTAGTTCTCCCTGAAAAGGTCCTTCACTTCCCTTGCTGGTTGTATTCCTAGGTATTTTATTCTCTTTGTAGCAATTGTGAATGGGAGTTTATTCATGATTTGGGTTTTTGTTTGTCTGTTGTTGTATAGGAATGCTTGTGATTTCTACACATTGATTTTGTATCCTGAGACTTTGCTAAAGTTGTCTATCAGCTTAAGAAGCTTTTGGGCTGAAATGATATGTTTTTCTAGATATAGGATTATGTCATCTGCAAATAAAGACACTTGGACTTCCTCTCTTCCTATTTAAATATGTTTTACTTCTCTCTCTTACCTAATTGGTCTGGCCAGAACTTCCAATGCTATGTTGAATAACAGTGGGGAAAGATGGCATCCTTGTCTTGTACCAGTTTTCAAGGGGAATGCTTCCAGCTTTTGCCCATTCAGTATGATGTTGACTGTGTGTTTGTCATAAATGACTCTTACTGTTTTGAGGTAACTTCCTTAAGTATCTAGTTTATTGAGAGTTTTTAACATGAAGGGATGCTGAATGTTGTTGAAGGCCTTTTATGCATCTATTGAGATAATCATTTGTTTTATGTCTTTAGTTCTGTTTTTGTGACGAATTACATTTATTGATTTGTATATATTGAACCAACCTTGCATCCTAGGGATGAAGCCGACTTGATTGTGGTGGGTAAGTTTTTTTATGTGCTGCTGGATTTGGTTTGCCAGTATTTTATTGAGGATTTTTGCATCGATGTTCGTCAGATATATTAGCCTAAAGTTTACTTTTTTTGTTGTATCTCTCCCAGGTTTTGGTATCAGGATGAGTGCTGGCCTCATAAAATGAGTTAGGGAGCAGTCCCTCCTTTTCAATTGCTTGAGATAGTTTCAGAAGAAATGGTACCAGCTCCTCTTTGTACATCTGGTAGAATTCAGCTGTAACTCCATCTAGATCTGGGCTTTTTTTTTTTTTTTTTTTTGGTTGGCAGGCTATTTATTACTTCCTCAATTTCAGAGCTTGTTTTTGGTGTATTCAGAGATTCAACTTCTTTCTGGTTCAGTCTTGGGAGGGTGTATGTGTCCAGGAATGTATCCATTTCTTGTAGATTTTCCAGCTTATTTGCATAGATGTGTTTATAGTATTCTCTGATATGTTTTGTATTTCTGTGGGATCAGTGGTGGTATCCCCCTTATCTTTTCTGATTGTATTTATTTGAATCTTCTCTCTTTTCTTGCTTATTCATCTTGCTAGTGATCTATCTATTTTACTGATTTTTTTTCCAAAAAAAAAGCAGCTTCTGGATTTGTTGATTTTTTGAAGGGTTTTTTATGTCTCTATCTCCTTCAGTTCCACTCTGAGCTTGGTTATTTCTTGTCTTCTCCTAGCTCTGGGGTTTGTTTGCCCTTAGTGCTCTAGTTCTTTTAGTTGTGATGTTGGGGTGTTGTTTTGAGATCTTCCTTTTTGATGAGGACATTTAGTGCTACAAATTTCCGTCTTAACACTGCTTTAGCTGCATCCCAGAGATTCTGATACGTTGTCTCTTTGTTCTTACTGGTTTCAAATAACTTCTTGATTTGTGCCTCTATTTCCATATGTACCAAAGAGTCATTTAGGAGCAGGTTGTTCAATTTCCATGTAGTTGTGTAGTTTTCAGTGGGCTTCTTATTCGTGAGTTTTAATTTGATTGCACTATGGTCTGAGAGACTGTTTGTTATTATTTCAGTTCTTTTGCATTTGCTGAGGAGTACTTTACTTCTAATTATGTGATTGATTTTAGCGTTAAGTGTCATGTGGCACCGAAGAAAAAAGTGTATATTCTGTTGGTTTTGCGTGGAGATTTCTGTAAATATCTATCACGTCCACATGATTTAGAGATGAGTTCAAGTCCTGAATATCTTTGTTAATTTTCTGTCTTGATGATTGTCTAATACTGACAGTGGGGTATTAAAGTCTCTCACTATTATTGTGTGGAGGTCTAAGTCTCTTTGTAGATCTCTAAAAATTTGTTTTATGAATCTGAGTGCTCCTAAATTGTGTGCATATACATTTTAGGATAGTTAGCTCTTCTTGTCGAATTGAACCCTTTCACATTATTTGTCTTGCCCTTCTTTGTCTTTTTGGACCTTTGTTGGTTTAAAGTCTGTTTTGTCAGAAACTAGGACTGCAACCACTGCTTTTTTCTTGCTTTCCATTTGCTTGGTAATCTTTCCTCCATCCCTTTATTTTGAGTTTATGTGCATCTTTGCACATATGATGTGTCTTTTGAATACAGTGCACCGATGGGTCTTGTCTTTGTATCCAGCTGGTCACAGAATGGCTATTAAAAAGACAAAAAAACAAAAACAAACAAAAAAAAAAACAAAAGCAGATGCTGGCTAGGCTGCAGGAAAAAGGGGGAAAAGAGAATGCTTATATACTGTTGTTGGGAATGTAAATTAGTTCAGCCACTTTGGAAAGCAGTTTGAAGATTTCTCAAAGAATTTAAAACAGAACTACCATATGACCCAGCAATCCCATTACTGGGCATACACTTAAAGGAAATTAAGTCATTCTGCCAAGAAGATACATCCACTTAGATGTGCATCCCACTGCTATTTACAACAGCAAAGACATGGAATCAATGCAGGTGCCCATCAATGGTAGACTGGATAAAGAAAATGTGGTACATATACACTATGGAATACTATGCAGCCATAAGAAAGAACGAATCATGTCCTTTGCAGCAACATGGACGTAGCTGGAGGCCATAATCCTAAGCAAATTAATGCAGGAGCAGAAAATCAAATACCACATGTTCTCACTTACAAGTGGGAGCTAACACATGAACCTAAATATGGGAAGAAGGTACTACTGACTACTAGAGAATGGAGGGAGTTGGGGTGGGTTGAAAAACTACCTGTTGGATACTACGCTCACTACCTGGGTGATGGGATCTGTACCTCAAATCTCAGCATCATGTAACATTCCCATGTAACAAACCTGTACATGTACCCCCTGTATCTAAAATATAAGTTGAAATTAAAGATAACTAAGCTTAGAAAAAATACCCTTGGGAGGTTTTCTTTATATAGTTATTTGCTATCTTGTTCAACGTATAAAGGTTTAGGTCTATTACATTTTCTCAAAAATTTATACTTTTGGGATCATTATGTATTGTCTCTTTTCCCCTTATTAAATTTTTTTCATAGATTTCCCTGCACTGTAATATTTCCATTTTTCATAGATTTCCTTGCACTATCATATTTCTAAGACTGTTTTCTGTTATTCATAGTTGTCTAGGAATCTATTCGCCATCTCTTATTTCCAACTTACTTTTATCATTTTATATTTTTTGTATACAACATATGTGCATATTTTGTTTTTACCCATCCTAACAATTATCTATTTCTAATTGGGAAATCCAGCCTGCTCACATTGCATATAATAAATGATTTAATTGTTTTTATTACTTGCATTTTATTTTATGTTGGCTATTTGTTTTACTTTGCTATTGTTTTCTTTTTCCTTTCTATTATTTTTCTGGCTTTAGTATACTTGTATCATTCTTTTTTGCTTGATAATTATGTTCTACTATGCTTTTCAGTATGGTAGTACTTATCTTCCATTCTGAAAAATCAAAATTTAATATATTGTTTTCTTTATTATATTAATAAAAGCAAATGACATAGCTTTGATCACAATCCAAGATAAAAGTTTAGAAAGCATTAACTGTCAATTTCCCATATCTTTTGTTTCATGCTATTCAGGATAAACTAGGACATTCTAGAAGGGAAAAATACACAACAGTTATTTAGAATATGTGAGTTTATTTTTCACTTATGCAAAGTCTTATGCAGATAATTCTTTCTCTGTCCCTTACAGCCACCAAAGTGACTTAGCCCATCCCACAGTGGGTATGGTTAGTAGATAGTTAGTAGAGAGAGTCAGAAATTGTTTGTAAATACTTGTCCTATTTATTTACACACAATCCCTGTCTCTCTCTCTCTCTCTCTCTCTCTCACACACACACCCACACACACACACACACACACACACAGACACACACACGCAGAAAATCTGCAGCACGTTTATCAGCTCGGAAAAGAAGCTTCCTCTGTCGGAATTCAGTGATCTCTGGTGTTTGGATCTTTTGATTCTATCATCTTAATATATGGAACCTTCAGTTGTTATGGAAGAAGAAGGCAGCTGAATCTTCAAAGAATGTGTTCATATGCTGTACTTTCACTCACATTGCATTGTCCTGAACAGTCACATGGCCTCACCTAATGCAATGACATCTGTGAAATACTGTATTTGCAAAAACAAAATGATATAATGATATGAACATGTAGTATTGTCTCTGCTTACCTTCCCATGCTTCTAAATTCTGGGTTTCTTGAAATAGTTTAAAACTAAATTTTAGCTAGTATTATTCTCCATATATCTCTATGGTTTCTAAATAGTTGGAAAACATTTTTGATAAGGAAATCACAATCAGAAGGAAAGCTATTCTTCTTATGGAGACGATAAAAACAAACAAACAAACAAAAAAAACCAGGATTCTTTATTAGAAATAATGAGACTTAGGAGAAACAGACAATTACTGGGGGAGATACAACAGTTGGTGTATAACTTTCACCTGTAAAAGTGATGGGTGAACAACAGAGTTCAATCAAATGAAACAGGAACTGCAAGTGCAGATCCCACTCCCTGGGGCTTTGGTTGCAGGCTCTTCCTCAAGTCAATGATGGTTTGTTAAGAAAAGTTCCATGCAAAAAGTTAAAACGGGCTGTAGGTGTGCTCAATCGGTGGTCTAGCTGCTTTAGAATAATTCCAATGAGAAGTGTGAGAGAACTTCAGGCAAAGCATAAAGCTTCAGGCAAAGATAAAGTTTCAGCCAATGCTTTGGGGTTGTAAGAGGGATTTTTGAAGTCTGTGATCTTGGGAACTTCTTGGTTGTTCCTGAACTATTTTTTCACATAGTGTGGTTCATGTCAGTGTAAATGAACAACTTCTAGTGAACTTAGCCATATGTAAGGACACTCTGGGACTAAGAGTAGTAGATTTTTTTTTTTTTTTTAATTTAGCTTGCTGTTTTAGCATGTGGCTGTTTGCTTCTTGGAATTCTTTCTCTGTTCCTTACTGCTACCAAGGTGACTGACCCCATCCCAAAGTGATCAGATAGTACAGAGAGTCAAAAATTGTTTCCAAATACTTGTCCTATTTATTTACACACACACACACACACACATACACACACACACACAGTCTCATGTACATATGCACATAGGTATAGATGGTTGAGTATTCTGCATTTTTAAAAACAATGTTCTTATTCCATTTTTATTTCATTTAAAAATCTATCCAGTATGCTATGGCAATCTAAAAATTGCTTAGTGATATATTTCTTTTTGATGGGGAAATGATATTTTGTCTGGCTATAGGACTCTTGAACACCAAATACTTTTCTCTTAGTTGACTGTGATTACTAGTAGAACAATTGTAATAAACTAGTAGATGTTATTTGATCATCTTATTTCTGTACAGATATACATATATACACATATATACACACACGCACACGCACACACACACACACATATATATATATATATTTTGTTTTGTTTTGTTTTGTTTTGTTTTGTTTTTTGACAATGTCTCATTATGTTGCCCAGGCTTGTCTCCAACCCCTGGGCTCAGGCAATCCTCCTGCCTCAGCCTTTTCAGTAGCTGGGATTACAGGTACTACACCTGGCTTTCGTCTATTTTTAAAAAAATATTCTCACTTGAATCTCAATGAGGCTTTTCATGTTAAACACTGCAGCCTTTCTTCTGATTATAAAGAAAAGTAATCTTCTGTTATTTGTTTAGTTGTTGTTGTTCTTCTATTGCTTTGGCTCATTCTACAACATCCAAATTTTCTGAAGCTATTCTCCAAATCTCTCATTTTTCCCTTTATTAGTTTATTTTTTTGTTTCTTTTGTCACATTTTGGCATTGCACTTGACAGTCTAATCCACTAATTATCAATGTGGATCTTCTTTTCTGTGTGTGTTAATTTTAAATTATTAAAATATTGTGTAGCCTTGGCTAGCAAGGCAGGCCTTTAGTGATTAATGGTAAGCAGAATTGTTTCTATACTTGTGGAATGATGGTAAGCTAGAGATACTGAGAGCAATTGAACCAGTGACTTGCCTTCAGGTGTTCGCAAGTCACCAGAGATAGGCCTTTTTAGAATCATATATGAGCATGCCAGGGAAACCTTCCCAAGATAACTGACAGAACTCAGTTGTCTCCTGAACTCTTTCAATGAATGCATGATCAGGAACATCATCTATGGTTTTGTAGTTGTCGTCGCATAAGAATGATGACTGAGTGGGTAAGTAGGAGCTGAAAACCAGCTCATGCTCCTGTAAGTCATGTGCCCAAGAAGAAGGGAGTGCAGTCAGAATTTTTCTAATTGGCAGGAAGATATCAAATGGATCAATAATGGTCCTTTTGAAAGTTTTGCAGGTAATGAATGGTCTCACTCCAGAGAAGGGAGAAAAAGCACTGAGGAAGAATTCAGAAACATCTGTCTGTGTTGTCCTCTTGCTAGAATCTGCACCTTTTACTGCTTTCAAAAACACGATTTTAGGCAAAGAAATTATCTCTCAGAAATTCTGAAAATACATTCATCACAATTAGTTATGTCTTATTTCTGTGTGTTTATTTAATCTTTCTTTGTGGAGAGAGTTTGATGTTATACAAGTATGTTTGTGTTTACTGCTTTATGTTACTTTTAAATGTTGGAATGGTAAAATGTGCTATTAGTTTATTCTATATCTTCTGAATCTCATAAAAAAATGAGATTATATTATACCAACAAATGTTCATATATACAATAGACATACCTAATTCTTTTTAATTATTATATAATATTTCAGTATATTATAAAAATGTAATATCTTATTGGTTTATATTTTGATTATTCCCAATAGTTTATTTTTTTTCAATAATGTTGTACTGAGCCTTGTATAAATACATCTTTTAGCAAAAAGGGTCAACAACTATTTATTGAATGTCTACCAGGGTTTGTGGAGTACCCAAGGATCCATGGATCAGAAAGTAAAGTATTTATACAAATTTCTAAAAAGGAAATTTCTGGGTCAAACTGCATATTACTTGAAAGTTTCTAAAATATTGTCAAATTATTCACAAATTAGTATCTAAGTTAGCAACTGATATGGTTTGGCACTGTGTCCCCACCCAAATATCATTTTGTAGCTCCCATAATTCCCATGTGTTGTGGGAGGAACCCCATGGGAGATGATTGAATTATAGGGGCAGGTCTTTCTTATGCTGTTCTCCTGATAGTGAATAGGTCTCAGGAGATCTGATTGTTTGAAAAACAGGAGTTCCCACATAACAAGCTCTCTTTTTCCCTGCTGCCATCCACGTAAGATGTGACTTGCTCCTCCATGCCTTCTGCCATGATTGTGAGGTCTCCCCAGCAATGTGAAACTGTAAGTCCAATAAACCTTTTTCTTTTGTAAATTATCCGTTCTCAGGTATGTCTTTCTCAGCAGTGTGAAAATGGACTGATATACCAACAGTATAACATATTGCTTGTTTCTTCATACCTTTTCTCATAATGAATAGTATCCCTCTTTTTAATGTTGCCAGTTTAAAAGGTAAAAATGATAATAAATTATTGCTTTAATTTGATTTTTTAAGTGTGATTGAGCATCTCATATGCTAAACTATTATAAATATATGTTTTTAAGTAAATTGCTCTTTTCAAGTGGAGCATTTGTATTTGCTCATTGACTTACACAATTTCTTTATACATTACAAATAGTAACTTTCTGTCATGTGAATTATACATTATGTTTTCCCAGTAGATAACTTGGAATTCAATAGCAGAAGAGAGAATCAATACTAGATAAAGGAAGAAAAGTTAGTTCTGGGTTCCTATGTGGTTTATATAACCTGTGCCAGGGCTGAGAAACATAATGCAATCTGATCTGTGAATGACTTCAAGAAGCATGCTACCAAACTCTGGACTGCCTTACATGCTACTATTGTGTAATCTGAAACTCACTTGCTCGATTGGCAAGTAGCCACTCCACAGCTCAGTCCAGAACCATACTGTCCCTGATATGACTCTGTGTTAAACTGGGAGCTTGAGTTCTTCCTTCAGTTCAATTGCAAAATGAAACCGAAATTCTACCCATTGCAAGGGAGAAGCTAGGTAAATACAAAGGCACTGGGTAGACAAAAACATGAGAAGCAGGTCGTAATTTTATTCATTTGTTTAAATTTATTTTTAGTGTCCCAGACACAGAGGAATTTTAAATATTTAAATCACTATTGTTTTCCTAGTAGAAAACATTTTGTCCTATTTTCAGAAAATAATCACACATTCCAAAACAATAGAAATATTTACTTTAGTATTGCTTTAAAAATATTTTTAAGTATTTGAAAGACGCTTGAATTTTTCTAGGTTTACAAAAACAGTATACAGACCATAATGAACTCTATGTAATATCCTCTTGTTTCATTAATTCACTAATATTCTTATGGACTTGGTATAAAAATATTAATTAGCTTTATTGAGGTATAATTCACATAGAATCTACTTGATTTCATAAGCAATGAAATATTTTTAGTAAATTCACAGAGTTGTGCAAGGAATACCACAATCCAATTTTATAACATTTTTATCTCCCGTTTGCAGTCACTCCCCATTAGATACATAAGACATTTAGGAATTCTTACCTCTAGAACTATAAGGTAATAAATTTGTATTGTTTTAAGACACTAAATTTGTGGCGATTTATTACAGTAGTAATGGGAGACAAATACATTAGATTATGCAATAAATTTATGTGTGACTTTATAAGAAATTGTCAACCTGTTTCTCCAAGTGGCTGCACCATTTTCTATATCCATCAACAAAGAGTTAGGGCTCTTGTTACTTCACATTCTTAATAATACTTTTTATATCCTGTCTTTTCTATTATAATCCTTCTAGTGTGTTTTCAGTGGTATTGCACTGTGGATTTTATATGCATTTTCATATTGACAAACTGACATTAGTTGTATTTTTTATTTTTTATTTTTATGTATACATAATAATTGTACATATTTATGGGGTGCGTGTCATAGTTTCATAAAAGCAAACAATGTGTAATGATCAAATTGGGTAATAGGATATCCATCACTGCAACCATTTATAATTTCTTTGTGTTGGGGATATTTTTAATCTACTTTCCTAGCTATTTTGAAATATACAATAAATTATTTGTTAACTATACTCACCCTATTGTGCTACCAAACGTTAGAACTTCTTTCTTCTATCTAACTCTGTTTTTGTACTTACTAATCAATCTCTCTCTATCTCCCACCCAACTACCCTTCCCAGACTCTGGTAACCACCATTCTATTTACATTTTGTTATGCTTATTAGATATATGTGTACTTGTTTGATAAAATGTTTATTCATTACTTTGAATATTTATTTATTAAGTTGTAAGAGTCATATATTCTGGAAATATGATTTACAAATATTTTATCTCAGCCTGGGGTTTGTCTTTTCATCTTCTTAGTGGCCTTTTTTGAAGCATGAGCATTTTGAATTTTGATAAACAATTTATTATATTTTTGCTTACCTCTTTAGCTTTAAAAGTCATATCTAAGAAACCACTGCCTAACACAAAGTCACAAATATGTACTTTCATGTTTTCTTCTAACTGTTTTTTATTTTGCTTTTATATTTATTTATTTATTTATTTATTTATTTATTTATTTTAATTTATTTATTATTATTATACTTTAAGTTGTAGGGTACATGTGCATAACGTGCAGGTTTGTTACATATGTATACTTGTGCCATGTTGGTCTACTGCACCCATCAACTCGTCATTTACATCAGGTATAACTCCCAATGCAATCCCTCCCCCCTCCCCCCTCCCCATGATAGGCCCCGGTGTGTGATGTTCCCCTTCCTGAGTCCAAGTGATCTCATTGTTCAGTTCCCACCTATGAGTGAGAACATGCGGTGTTTGGTTTTCTGTTCTTGCGATAGTTTGCTAAGAATGATGGTTTCCAGCTGCATCCATGTCCCTACAAAGGACGCAAACTCATCCTTTTTTATGGCTGCATAGTATTCC